>NW_026930450.1:185000-406626 GCF_032062105.1 Saccostrea cuccullata | reverse complement strand
AACGAAATATTTCTAATTTCAAATTTATTTCAACACATGTAAAGTACACCTTTTACTGAATACATTCAGTATCGCTAAAACAGAAGAGTTCAACCCCCTTCCTTTACCGAAAACACATTTGTTTACATGTTTTTAACTTGATGTTAAATATTGAAAAAAAAAGAACTCAGTGATAAAAATTGATTTAAAATCGTCTCTTGAGGGTTTGCATAATCCATGGATGATCTTTCGTCTGTAAAAAAAAATGAATTAATACTTCACATATAGAGGTATATTTGCATATCCACTGCTCTCTCCCACTATGAACATGTAACCATCCACTGCGTTCATAGGACTATAGACGCAACTGCTTCCACTATGAGTACAAGTGCGCTATCTCACTCGTGTAGAACAATCTCCACTACACCTATATGTCGTGTTGAGAAGTATATATATGAATTGTTTCGTAAAAGGACTAAATATAAGTTTTTAATAATATTTTTTGGAAAAAAAGGAATTCAGAACAATTTGAAATTGCCGTTTGATATCTTTAAAAATTTGATTTTGGTCAAAGTATTTAATTGTAAAATAAAACCCTTAAAAAATTGAATAGAACTCCATATTTTTATTTTTTCGTATCATGCATACTTGTACAAAGAACGATAACTCTTCAAACTTGGGTTAATAGCATTCAAAAAGAGAAAATTTCTTTAACTAGTAGATCTGTATCTATTTCAAGAAAAAATAAATAGAAAAAGTACCAAAAAAATCACAGAAAAGCATACTGGAGTAATAATCATAATAAAAGCATTCTCATTTTTGTCATAGTGTTAAATTATTGATTTTTGTCAGAGGATTTCAATAACGTTGATCGATGACGTCACGACTGCATCAAAACAAAAATTAAGAGAATGTGATGACGGCGCTGCTTGTATCCAGATAACTGTGTTTGAGAGGGAAATACTTCATAAATTGTGATTTATTAGAGAAAAAGAGTATTGATCAGGTGTATTGATTTTAAAGCGGTATGGTTTTCTTTACTGAAGACAGAAGAAGCTGCGTCCTTATTTAAGTCAGGATTTCCTCTGATATTCTTGTCAACATCAAAGAATGCAAATATAAGTAATAAACAACGATTATTTAGTGAACATGGCGTAATGAATAGCAATAGCTCTGCTGGCATATTTTCCATGATGCGCTAGCGCGCATCATGGAATATGCCAGCAGAGCAATTGCTATTCATAACGCCATGTTCACTAAATAGCGTTGTTTATTTCTTATATAATAGCAAATGTTTTCTATATAAAAAAAATATAACTGAAATTTTCACAGTAATATAAAAAAATGGTCATTGATATTAAATGAGGTTTACCTAGTGACGTCCGACCATCATGGTGGTCCCCCTCACTGATGTACACTCTGTACTGTGGGATACCATGGCATAGACCAGGAGTCCGGGGATCAGTGACCATTAAGGAAGGCGACGTGACAATGGTGAAACCACCACTCTCCTGTAATGTTACTCTGGGCAGCACAGTTACCACCAAGTCTGTCATTATCTCTGTCTGGGGCGGAGAATGACATAAGGCCATGAACGCTTCGCATGCTGTCTCCTGAAATACAATTATATAACAATATAAATAAACACGAGTCAATCTGTCTTTATCCCTGTCCGGGTTGGAGAAGGACATCCCAGACAGATCGTAGTAAATATAACTAGTGTTTAACATACTTTCACCTGTAAAATTTAGCAAAAGGAATCACAGAGATAATTGATTTATATATATTTATAATTTAATTTCACTTGTATCAAGCTATTTCATTGGCTGAATCATTCAGAGGAACATATATGGATAACATAACTTGCCTACGTCACAATGAATTACGTCAAAAACGTATTACTCCGCTTGATGTTACTTTTAAAATAATGCACAATTTGAAGCCTTATTCTGGAGGAAAAATTGTCTTATTGTCTATACTGAAATTAAATTATAAGGAATGAAGCTAATTTCAACTTATGTTATACGATATAACAAAACTTGGGGCAGTTTACGCTTTTTTATAAACCGCTTCGCGGTTTATAAAGCGTAAACTGCCCCAAGTTATGTTATATCGTATAACATAAGTTGAAATTAGCTTCATTTCTTAATTAATCTAATTATCATTAATACTGAGGTACTTCTAAGACGGCTTTAGGAGCTACAAAGAGTAATAATATTTATTGCGTTCAGTCCTCGAATCCCCGGCATCTATCACACTGGTACCTGCAGAATAAGATAAAATATATAACAGAGATAATGATTATTGATTATTGAATTCTTATTTAAATCACATTAATCTTAATACTGAAGTACGTCAGAGATACATAGTTTAACGTGTTGTTCCCTGTAAAGAGAGATTGCAAAATACAAGTCAACAAAACACTGTACAATTTACATAGCATCCTTTCTAGTGTACCAATGAACAAAAGGTGTATTACACCTTTAAAGCATGGTACATGTATTTTTTTTTGGGGGGGGGGGGGTTACGGTTATTGAAAATATTAATAAATGAAATATTCATATATGTCAGAGACCATGCTTTAAAAAATGTATGAAATGCAATACGTAGTGACTCATTCATAATTATAACGATATCAGATATTGTTTACATGTAAATGTTTTAAAATATTAGATTTTCGTTCACTTAAGAATTGGTATTGTAAATGTGAAACGCGTTGAGGTGTTTTGAATATGGATTATTAAACTTTTTTTGTTTGAATAAATCTAAGATAGTTTTTTTTCATCATTAAATTTTCGTAAACTTTTCGACATTTACGATTAATAACGCTATGTAATCTTCCTATTCCGTAGTATTTAAAATGTGAATTATTGAAGATTAGACCAAATTTTCATTTAATAGAGAAAAGGTATAGTAGATATGAAACACGTTGCGGTATTTTGAATTTGTCTTTTCTAAAATCTTTTAACATCAATTTTTGTGAATATGTTGACAAAATATATCATTTAAAGTCTGTAAACTTCTTTCTCCGTAGTAGTTAAAATGTGAATTATCAAAAAATTATCAGGAAACCAAAGCTGAATGATAATGGTTGAGCGAATGTTATTACTGGATTTGTTTGTTTAAAATAATTACATAATTTTCCCTGTACATAAAGTATATAATTTGAAATTCTAACTACTTGAAAATAACAAAATTCAATGTCTGCTGAATACGTGAATTGTACCTACAAATGAAATATTAAAATGTTTAATTAGCATGGAATCGAAAACGTTTACAGAATATATGAAAAAACGTGTCTTTCTCTTTATTTTACAACTTAATATTTTAATGCAGAAAAGTATAATTATGATAATATATGTAATTTGAACCAGATTTTAAGAACTTAATATGAATACAATTACCTAAGGTTCCCTTCGGCAGATCCTGTAAGAAAGAGTTGATATTTCCCTGCTTCGCCGGAGACATTCAACCCATACTACATTTCATATAGAGTTGTACCATTCATATGAGTAATGGATACACAAAGGGATGATGAGTTTTCTTTTGTTAATTGATGGATTACGTCATTTCCTGTATTAAGATATATCTGAAATCATCGGAAAAGTTCATCGCATACAATTAATTCTTTTAAAATCTATATGAATCTGCCGTAATGAAAAATCCAATTTTTTTCATAGTGTAGACAATAATGCTATATTTGATCTCATTAGAATATGCCGCTAGATGATAGTCTTATTTTCTATTTTCAAAAAAAATTATTTGAGATATCAATTAAACTCGATATCTAAATATCGTAGAACACACATTAATTAGTCTTAAAGTTAGATCTTTTTTAAGCTTCATAATTTTTTACCTGCCACAAGAATATTTTCATCTTCAAACTTTAAAGGAATAAAAAGTTCTTATTTGAAATCGATTTACACTTACCAATCCAAACCTTCTGTTCCGGTGAACCAAAACC
Source organism: Saccostrea cuccullata (assembly GCF_032062105.1). Classification (NCBI taxonomy): domain Eukaryota; kingdom Metazoa; phylum Mollusca; class Bivalvia; order Ostreida; family Ostreidae; genus Saccostrea; species Saccostrea cuccullata. The sequence continues at coordinate 402,683 of NW_026930450.1, read as the reverse complement.
ATTCTTATAATCCGACCAGTTCCTGTCAAAGATCACGGATCTGTCTACTCTTTTCTGAATTGCCTTTAAAAATTAACATGCATAACAATTCAATTTATTGTTTCGGACATTCATAGGATCCATAGGTTATGATATAAACTACAATACAATCCTACAATCCTTAAAACCACCAAAACAAGGTGTGTTATGTTAAATACTTTTAATTTTAAAATAAACCACATACCGTCCACCCCCAACCATTACAGCAGATGCTCTTACCACTGTTCCACGCGGACGACTCTACAGCAGACACACTAACCACTGCACCACGCGGACGACTTTATAACAGACACTCTACGCAGTACTGTTAAGGCTTCCTGAAGCTAAAAATGCATTTAAAACGTAACAGTGCATTGCAAAGTTGATTTTAAGTTTTATTATCGGCCGCAGCAGCGGCCGATCTATTTGTGGTTGTGTTAGAAAGTGCACATGGGGAAATGAGTCGTTATTTTTCATTAGTTCAGTTAAACAATTCTTGATTGATAAAAAGTAAAAATCATGAGTAAAATATTTTTTAAAAACTTCCTTTAAAATTAACATTAATTGTTGTTATTATATTTCAATTTCATTATCATTTCTCGTCAGATAATTGATAATTTATGGTACTATAAAAAGAGTGTACAATAGATACTCCCCGGTCTGGGAGTGTGTAAGATGTGAAAGGAAATCGTCATGATTTTCCGGAAAATGTTGACGTGATAAAAGTTCATGGTGAATATTCATTTCAGTAACATTATTGTTTTGAATATGCTCTAAAGCTGCAAAGATATTTTCCCTAAATTTTGCACCGCAGCCATGGGCATTATCACGTGACAAAGATCTAGGGTATATCAGCTCGTGGTTTATCTTGGGATACCTACATCATCATTTACTTATCATTCCATCATTGTCTTATTTTTTTACGTCGATGAATCTATGAGCAAATGCGGTAAAATGTCTATTAATTAATTTTCTAAAAAAAAAAAGTTACTTTGCTTTAAAGATAGTCTGAAAAAAAAGATTCAACCATTTCTCCTTTGAATATCTTGACGTGCTTTCCTTGCAGGGGCGTAGCTGCCTATACGCCAGCACGCCATGGCGTGCACATCTTTTAGTCCAAAAAAAAAAAATTACTGTGCATTTTTATAAAATTTATTATTAAAAAAATGATTATATCGTCATATAAAAAATTCAATTCCTAAAAGATTCCGTGTAAACTTACTATGCCTGCAGGCCTAACGTTATATATGTAATACCTAATCAACCATGCTATAGTTAATCCGGATTTACATGTACATGTACCGCTACAAGTGGATGAAAGTATGCCAAGACAGTGTAGAAGACAGACAGGGAGAGCCAATCACCCAGCTGATACTCCCCGACAGCATTGGCGCATTTCATTGTATTATCCATTTGTGGATCACGTTATTATGGAACTCGATTCGCGACTACTTAAATCCGAGGATCGCTTCATGGCACAACACCTTCTTCCCATATATATTTAGAAAATATTACCAATGAACATATTGCAGCCATATACAATGCCTTTCAGGACGATATCATATTGTCTTTGGAAGAGTTTAGGAGAGAAGTTGCCCGTTGGCGCACAAGATGGGGATTGACGGCGCAAGATGAGAAACCGCGCACACTTTGCAGTACATTAGATTCTATTAATTCAGCGCTATATCCAACAATAGAGTCCATTTTATTCATATTGCTAACCATGCCGGTAGGAAGCGCAACTGCGGAGAGGTCCTTCAGCGTTTTGCGGCGACTGAAAACGTACATCCGTTCCACTATGAGAAATGACAGATTGTTATGGCTTGGACTTCTCCATATTCACAGAGATTTTAAAATTGATATAGAAAAAGCAATGGGACTATTTGTTAATGCTAAATCCAGAAAAATGGATTTTGGAGAATTTTAGGTCAAGGCTAAACGATAAAACACGAAACATGACGCCGCACGTTTTGGGGAAATTAAATTTGCTGGATTAAAATTGTTTTGTTTTATTTTCATTATTTAAAAATTAGACAAAAAATGGAACTAAAAATACCTTTTTAAAGTAAAAACAAAAATTCATACAATGCACTTGATTTTATTTAAAAAAAAACATAAATATTTTTTAAATATTAATAGATCTATTATTTTTTGGTTGTCATAAATCAAAATATCGCGAAGTTAACTTCATCTCGTAGCATACGTTATATATTTAAAAATACCGTAAATTTTGTCCGTCTAAACGTGAAAACCGAGGAGCTTCCGGGGGCTTCGCCCCATGGGCCCCCACCAGGGCTTCCCCCAGACACCCTGCCTTTTTTGGCGTGCACATCATTTCCGTCTAGCTACGCCCCTGCCTTGCATGTGAAAGAATTTTTTTTACTGCTAAATTGTTTGCGGCCGATTTGATGCTTTGCATCAATTTAACTTGTTTTAAAGTTATGTACTTAAGTACGCCCAATTCATACAGAGAGTTCTCTAAGCTATATATAAACATATTTGTAACGATATCACATGACCTTGTTGATCATGTGACGGTCATTTCTTATTTTTTGGAATGTTTCACATAAATCGCTTCGGCGCAGGTTATTAACACAATTATTATTAACTTTTTGTCACATAAATAAACTCATTGGATCCTTGTGAACCCGAAATGTGCTTGGGAAAAGTTATACTATTTCTTTGGGACAATTTATTTCACATTAACTTCAACTTACCAACAAATCTGAGGGTATTTTCCGCTGAATATCTTCATCTGTTTTAAAACAAAGCCATAATACATTTTCCCAAGCAGGATTCAGTTAGAGGGGAAACTCCTCTTACATATTTCCACAAAAGATATTAAATAAATCCTCATTAACAACCTGCACCAGGCTCTTTTATACACATATTATGAATTCTGTCTCTGTCCACGGGCTTAAAAAAGGGTAAATGTCAAACGTATATTTTCGTATGTAGTTTGAACACGCTGACTCTTAAACAAGAGTAATTAAGCAAAGTTATCTATTTTTTTGGCTATATTAAATTTTTGAAAAAAAAAATGATTAAAATACGTTTATCTTAAACTAGCATTCTGCATCCTTTTATGCAGATTGAAACAAGGCGTAAAATTTATGACACTCTCCCCATCTTTACAGCTCAAATATGCAGTGACTTGACGTCATTTTCAATTATGACGTCATACATTTGTAGTTCAGAGAAGTGCATGCACAGAGTACACTGCAATATTCTCTGGGAAGCCTTATCGTACCTGCGTAACAACTGCACCACGCGGACGACTATACAGCAGACGCTCTAACCACTGTGTGACGCAGGCGACTCTACAGCAGACTCTCTAACCACTGCCCCACGCGGACGACTCTACAACAGACGCTCTAACCACTGCACCACTCGGCCGTCTCTACAACAGACGCTCTAACCACTGCACCACGCGGACGACTCTACAGCAGACACACTAACCACTGCACCAGGCGGCCGTCTCTACAACAGACGCTCTAACCACTGCACCACGCGGGCGGCTCTACAGCAGACACTCTAACCACTGCACCACGCGGACGACTCTATAAAAGACACTCTAACCACTGCACCAAGCGGATGACTTTACAGCTGTCGCTCTAACCACTGCACCACGCGGACGACTCTACAGCAGACACTCTAACCACTGCACCACACGGACGACTCTATAGCAGACGCTCTAACCACTGCACCACACGGACGAATCTACAGCAGACGCTCTAACTACTGCACCACGCAGGCGACTTTAAAGCAGACGCACTAACCACTGCACCACGCGGACGACATTACAGCAGACGCTCTAACCACTGCACCACGCGGACGACCCTACAGCAGACGCTCTAACCACTGTGTGACGCAGGCGTCTCTACAGCAGACGATCTAACCACTGCACCACGCGGACGACTCTACAGCAGACGCTCTAACCACTGCTCTACACGGATGACTCTACAGCAAACGCTCTAACCACTGCACCACACGGACAACTCTACAGCAAACACTCTAACCACTGCACCACACGGACAACTCTACAGCAGACGCTCTAACCACTGCACTACACGGACGACTCTATAGCAGACGCTCTAACCACTGCACCACGACGACACTATAGCAGACTTTCTTACCACTGCACCACACGGACGACTCTATAGCAGACGCTTTTACCACGGCACCACACGGGCAACATAACAGTAGACGCTCTAATCACTGCACCACAGGGACAACTCTACAGCAGACGCTCTAACCACTGTGTGACGTAGGTGGCTCTACAGCAGACATTCTAACCACTGCACCACGCGGGTGACTCTAAGCTGACGCTCTAACCACTGCACCACACAGACGACTCTACAGCAGACGCTCTAACCACTGCACCAACGGACAACTCTACAGGAAACACTCTAACCACTGCATCACGCGGACGACTCTAAAGCAGACGCTCTAACCACTGCACCACACGAAGGACTCTATAGCAGACGCTCTTACCACTGCACCACGCGGGCGACTCTACAGCAGACGCTCTAACCACTGCATCACGCGGGTGACTCTACAGCAAACACTCTAACCACTGCACCACGCGGACGACTCTACGGCAGACGCTTTTACCATGTCTCCAAGTGGGCGACATTACAGCAGATGCTCTAACCACTGCACCACACGGACGACTCTATAGCAGACGCTCTAACCACTGCACCACGTGGACAACTCTGCAGCAGACGCTCTAACCACTGCACCACACGGACGACTTTATAGCAGACGCTCTAACCACTGCACCACGCGAACGACTCTACTTCAGACACTCTAACCACTGCACCACGCGGGCGACTCTACAGCAGACACTCTAACCAATGCTCCACACGGGCGTCTTATTAAACAATAAACATCAACCCTCTCTATATGACATATCATTAGGAGGGTTACACAAAAATTATGCTGTTTTAATTTTTCTTCTTTCAAAGACAGTAGAAGAAATGTCCTCCCCGGCATTTAATTATTTATTTACTTTTGTAGAAATACCCAATGCATTTATTTCAACATAATGTCAAGAGGCCTTCCGATTGTAGCAGTATCCCTATTGAGCTGGATTGTTACAGGTAGATGACATAACGACTCACCTTCCGAATGGTTAAAATGTAAATGACGGAAAAGGGGAGCGGTCATTAACTCTTAAATTTGTTGTCTATGAAGATCTTAGAAATTAAAGGTACTTTCTCTTTTTTCTGAAGCGAATATGAAAACATATGATTGCTCCTGCCGGAAAAAGGAAGAAAAAGAAGAAAGTCGTTGAATATGCATCTCCAGAAAACCAAGCATAAATTATTTAATTTAACATGCCATATGATTGGATAAAAGATCTTTTTACATCCTATAGGTTGCCTAACTCACGATATGTTAGGTCGAAAACATATTGCTCCCCTTGATGCTACTTTTAAAGTTCAATTCGAAGCCATTGTTTTGGGAGGAAAAATGTTTTATTGTCTACACTGAAATAAAAAATAAAAGGATTGAAGCTTTTTAAACCTATGTTATACGTATAACGTTAAACTGCCCCAATTTATGTTACAACATTGGTGTCGGATGGAAATTGAAAGTGTGTTTGTGTGTGTGGGGGGGGGGGGCTATTCGAAAGTGGGGGTATACCAACAAAAAAGGTATATCCCAATTTTCAATGCCTATATAATGTCTATTTTCAGTATTTTTGCAAAAAGAAAGTGGTAGGGGTAGGGCTACCCCCCCCCCCCCCCCCTCTCTCTCTCTGACGCCTATGTATAGTGTATACCATACATGTATGTTAAAATAAGCTATATTCCTTAAATATTTACATTTGCAAATGTTTTCCTTTATATAGCACTTCTGAAAGCAAGCGTTTTTATAACTGTATAAATACAGGTACGTGGTCAAGAGGTCATAGATGTTCGTATGGATAAACGTTCGACGTAATTTCTCTGTGACGTCATAAAGGGTCGACGCGCGGTCAGTGGATTACATACATGCCGTTGGGTTTGAAAAACAATGCATTTCACACGTTAAAAGTCACAATCAGGCAAGTTTAAAGTATGAATAAGTCACAAATGTAAATATAAGTAATAAGGTATCATTTTTTGAGTGTTATTGGGATGTAAAACGGGTTGGCACATGATCAAATCTTCCATAAAGCCCTTCGGGCTTTATGGAATTTGATCACGTGACCAACCCGTTTTACATCCCAATAACACTCAAAAAATGATACCTTATTTCTTAAATGCTATCATTGACATCTCTCTCTTTCTCTCTCTTTGTGTCTCTCTGTCTGTTTGTCTGTTTGTACGCAAAAACTTTAATACTGCCAATAGCTTTTGATTTAGTGGAGCTATGACTTCATATTTCACATGTGTATTTTTTGTGACAAGACCTTTCCTAGGGTACCACATAACTTGACATTTTGACCTTGACCTAGGAGTTTGACCCAGTTTTACATAAAAATCCAAACTTTTACTTTGGCCATATCATTTGAACATTGGATACCAGGGTTGTTATAATTTTCATATAATTCACATATATATTTTTGTTAAGAGACCTTTCATTGGATACCAACAACTTTGACCTTGGAGATTTTAGTACTTGTGAAAAAACTTTAACCTTGGCCATAACTTTTGAACGGTAAGGCCTAGGGCTTTCATATTTCACCTAATTGATCCTTGTGACAATAAATTTCATTTGATATTAAGATTCTTGACCCTTTGACCTTGACCTTGGAGTTTGACACATTTTTACACAAAAAATCTAACTTTTACTTTGGCTCTAATTTTTCAATGGTAGATTCTAGGAATATCATATTTTAAATATCAAGTCTTCGTGACAAGAGCTTTCTATTGAAACCAACAATTTAAACCTTTTGACCTTAGAAATTACGCATTTACAAGAAAACTTTACCTGGCCATAACATTTGAATTGTAAGATTTAGGTCTTTCAAACTTCACTTATGTAGTCATTGTGAGAAGACCTTTCATTGGATTTCAACACATTTAACACTTTGACTTTGACCTTGGTTTTTGACCTACTTTTTACAAACAAATCGGAGTTTATCCTACCTTTAAAAACGCTTACCTTGGCCTTTACCTTTGAACAGGTTGTGCAAGGGTTTTCTGTGTCATATTTGTATTTTTTGGAAAGGCCTTACTTTATGTACCAACATATGTGATCTGCATTTGAGAAACCTTAACCTTCGCAATGTTGCCATACGGGGGCATCAAAGTTTCACAAACACATCTTGTTATTGCATGCTGTTGTTTCTTGGAAGGATTAAAGACGAAAACCCCAAACACCTGGGTATATACGGAAACAATTCATTCATAACATGCTTTCATTTTTATCAAATGCATACAATAACAAAAATATTTTTGTCAAATTTCTCTACAATGCAATTGATTAAAAAATTGATACTCTTTAATCAAGAAATATGTAGATTATATTTTAACACCTTTGATAAAAAAGTTATTATTAGATTTTTTTTGCTTTCTACAAATCTGATTTTAAACTTTAAAAAAACATTAAATCTGGAAAATATATTTCTGCAGTGTATCAAAATTGTTTATTTCTAATTTCACCCATAAACATGATATTCCTATGTTATTCAAATTGAAATAAAGTTTGGCCTAGGTTTGCTTATGCTCGTTAGAAAATCTTCTATTGTTACACATACCACGACGCAAAAAAGAGAATACTTTCCCTTCAAATGTCTACTGAATTTTGATACAGCGGATCAAATCTTATAATTTTTAGAGCATTCAGGATGTAAAGCAACAACTCATATTGTATCGATGGTGTTTCAAATTTGAAGATTATATAATTCTTTTCTTGTCCTTTTCTGCAGAAGTTGATCTCAACGGTTCATTTGCATTTCGTGCCAATATTTTGACATTTGACGACAATGAAAGACTCATTTTTGATAATTGGACACCAGTGACGTATCAGAACTGGAATCCTAACGATGAGGGCGAGACAGCAGTTGACCCAATCTTTGGCCTCCTTTTGACTTATCATAACGACGGCAGGTGGCGCTGGGTGACTGAGAGAAACTACACGTACTATACGGGAGAAGACGAACTAAAACTCCCCTTTATTTGTGAGGATTCTCCATTTTATTTGGAGCATGAAGAGTGTTCTGTTACATAATGATTTATTCTCTTTTAATTAAAATAAACATTTGCAATCATTATCTTTTGTTATATAAGTTCATTAAGCATGGTGTATAAAGTTCTAAATCATTAAATGGAGTATTCTTAAGTTAACGTTGGATCGTATATTCGTCTCCTCGGAAGTCATCTAGATTTATCCTCGGATCGTACATTCCTCTCCTCGGAAGAGATCTAAATTAATCCTCGGATTGTATATTCGTCTCCTCAGAGGAGATCTAGGTTTATCCTCATGTTTTAAATAAACTATTGATAGCATGTACACAAAGACAGACAGTGCATTATATTGTTTCGTTATTTTCCCAAGGAAACTGACTGGGATCTCCTCTCACCATACAAACAAACATTTTAGCACAAAGTGTTGTTTTTGAAATTTCTATCCGTAATTCAAAAAAATAAGGGGCAAATATATTTTGCTGTGACGGTCGGTCCAGTTGTCTGTTTGTTTGTTATTTTTTTTTTCCTGATTTATCTGTAAGTGGTAAGTCCTATTTATATATATATATATATATATATATATATATATATATATATATATATATATATATATATACTCTAAAGCGTTTAATACTGCAAGTCAATATAAAACAATGATTTCACAAAAATGGTCATGAAACACATAAATGAAAGACATTTATAGTACTTTCTATGACAAAATCAGTTTGAAAAATATTCCCCTCATGAAAATGGACAAATAGCATTCAACAGACATACTTTCAATTAGTAATGCAATATAATTGAATATATTTACATTTGCAAATGTATTCCTTTATATAACAGTACTAAAAGCAAGCGTTTTTATAACTGTATAAATACAGGTACGGGGTCAAGAGGTCATAGATGTTCGTATGGATAAACGTTCGACGTAATTTCTCTGTGACGTCATAAAGGGTCGACGCGCGGTCAGTAGATTACATACATGCCGTTGGGTTTGAAAAATAATGCATTTCACACGTTAAAAGTCACAATCAGGCAAGTTTAAAGTATGAATAAGTCACAATATACAGTTATTGACTGGGTATGAGGGCAACATATGATTTGTTGGACCTGAAGGTGAAAATGTTGCCCGAGGCCGCAGGCCAAGGGCACCATTTTCATCTTCAGGTCCAACAAATCATATGTTGCCCGAATTTCAGTCTATAACTGTTTTGTTATACCCTTCACTGCTCACTTAAGATTGATCAATTTTATCAATACACGCTATACTATCAATTGTTTTATATGGAAAATTATGGTTTCTTCAGTAAACATCAAGCTGAGAAAGAACAAAATCAATTATAAATCTATTATATCACAAAAATTATTCACAAAACATAATCTTCCCTTCTACCTTACCTTGCTGTTAGCAGCAACTCTTAATAGCTCTTAACTTCGGCTATTTTCGCGTCGCCGATATTGAACGATAATTATTAATTGTGACGTAACAGACGAGTGACGTTGCGGTCTAACAATTCTTATGTAAGACCGGTCAATAGTGATATTGTTAGACCGATGTAATAAACATTTCTTTTGTAGGACTTTTTATTAGTAATAAATATATAGAAGGATATTTATAAGGGTATAACAAATGTAAATATAAGTAATAAGGTATCATTTTTTGAGTGTTATTGGGATGTAAAACGGGTTGGCACATGATCAAATCTTCCATAAAGCCCTTCGGGCTTTATGGGATTTGATCACGTGACCAACCCGTTTTACATCCCAATAACACTCAAAAAATGATACCTTATTTCTTAATAAAATAAGAAAATGCACAAGAAGCATTTTCTTGAAATTTTTAATCCTTCAAGACTGCCCAAGATAACCTAAAAATGTCTTGGGTCTTTTATACACATGAATACCACAGCAAAACGTCCTTTATTTCCAAGCTTATATTTTTCATAAGGTTGTCAGACACAAGAACATTAACCCAGGTACAAGCCTTTGGACTTATCTCAAAGAAACTTTCTTCTTTGTATTAATTTCTTATGATAAATCACTGATAGCCCTTCCACTGAGTATGATTTCATGTATTACCGGACCTCTATGTTCTATGTTGAGAGCTCTGGCTTCTCTTTACAATAATAAGCAAAATGTTTTTATTTTATTCTTTCTTTTAATTTGGTGTCCAAACAGATTTTGATTGTCCAGTTTAATTGCAAACTTGTAACACCACCCATTATTTGGATCCTTTTAATCCATCCGAACACTTTGCAGCGTAAAAAGGCGTGTCCTTTTTAGATAACAATACCACATCTTTTACACTGGTTCTGCAGCAAAAATTTATAAAGAAGGAAATTTGTTACATACGCCCTCATTTTCATCTTCTGAGCAGAGACCGTTTTAGACAGTTTTCAGCTCAGTGTAGTGACTTTGGTTGATTTACAATGTGCATTTCTTTGCAAAGACTTAAGGGAAAAAAGGTCTTCATCAATCTAAGGTGCATATAATTATTTCTATGAAAGAAAATAAAATATGTAATATGTTATGCGCAGAAGAATATATACGCAAGTAGCAAATCCAATGTAACTGAAATCAGATGTTAATGGAAGTGTCTTTCTGCACAAAAGAATATAAAATCAAAATACTGCATAAGATTATTGATGTGTGGTGGACGAAAAATGAGAATTCATTCTAAAATATTTACATAGATTGTATGTCTAAAAAGAATGATTTTCAAATAAAGTTTGAAAATTACTAAGTGACTGATAAAATACAAGTTGATCATTAATTTTTCAAATTAGACAACGGGCGAGTCTAATCTTTTCATACCACATCATAAGAAGAAAATGAAAATCCATAGGGTTATTTCTATTGTAAGCGTAGTCTGAACAAATTTACCATGTAAGTGAATCATCTTCAATACAGTCACATGTGCAATAACTCTTACAATGAAACAGGGATAACAATAAGTATTCAAACTTAAAGTCTATTTGTAAAATGCAAAGCGGGAGTAGGAAAAACATGGACCTAAAAATAGCAGAGAATTTAGGTGCCATGGGGGAGATAGCATCTCCTGTCTACCGGTCACATCCCAGTGTGCTCCTTGTCATGATCAGGTAAAAGGAAAAATCCGTAGAGATTTCAGTGTGTAAAATAGTCTTACAATTAGTATAACAAAACATTTGTCATCATACGACATCATGAAAGATTGCATCCGTTGATCAGTTCATAGTATCGAACATAAAACTTGCAAAATGATGCCTTCAAACGAAACTGTTGATATACTTGTTTCATCAACTTGTTGATAAATAGCTTGCATCATGTAAGAAGCGAATGTTCTTGCATATCGAATGGACTGGGAGACGTAACCCCAAATGTTGGTGATAAGGTATTTTGATACATAATTAGGGAAACGTGTAGTGATTACGTTTATCATAAAGTTTTGTTGTTAGCTTCAAACAAACGTCTTTTTCTAGATAAATGTTCAAATATAAAACAATTGTGTCAGCCTCCATGGGGTCTTTCAAATAAAGATCACGGCGATATATCGAATCGACTTATGAATGGAAGTAACTATTCTTAATTGATAATACCTTGTCGATATATCTGTATATCGAGTTGAAGGCCACAGCACATGTTTGCAAATAAATTCTGCTTCAAATTCAAAAATATATTTGCTTATAATTAATGGGCCGGTGGCACTTGGTACCCATGAAAATTGAGACACACGACTTTACGATAAATTGCATTTGTTATCAAGACCATCGTTTAAAGTCTATATTTCGTAATTTATATTGTCGATCGATACAATGACTTGTCAGCAACAGCATCTATCATCATACCAAATGTTGACTGATGTTTTTCATGCAAATTGTTAGACCATATTTGATACTGAATTATAAACGGCTTTTCGGATACCCGATCATGACAAGGATCACACGGTGGGTGTGACCGGTACCCGATCATGACAAGGATCACACGGTGGGTGTGACCGGTACCCGATCATGACAAGGATCACAGGGTGGGTGTGACCGGTCAACAGGGGATGATTACTCCTCAGGGTCACCTCATCCAAACCGGATGTTGTAGTTCTTAAATGGACTTTGAAGAACAATTAATGTTCATAATTTTTCCCATTTCTGTAAAAATGGATGAGTTCTGGAGAAATTAACAGTACCAAAGCATCGTTGTTACTGGGCTACAAGATGAAGATAAACATAGGTAATCAGAGATTACAGAGCTCACCTCAACGAATGTTGTCTTTAAATAAGGCAAATTCACACAATTAACCAACAAAAAGTGTACATTCCAAAAATGAAAATATTTAAGCAATTTTGATCTGATACTTTGAAATAGACCTACATAAAAAATTTAAACTAGTTCTTTTTCATGAAAATGTAATCAAAATCCAGCATCTGAAGCAAATTTGAGAATTTTCATCTCTTGATAAAAACTTTAACCTGTTCACTCAACCAGAAAATGTAGGTCAGATTCAGCATCCGAAGCAAGCCCGGTAGTGTGCATCCTTAGATGTATCATGCATGCAAGTTTGGTCAACATAGGGCTTATAGTTACTTGGAAATGAAACCAGCACCAAAAACTTTAATCTGTTCACTCAACCAGAAAATGTAGGTCAGATTCAGCATTTGAAGCAAGCCCGGTAGTATGCATCCTTAGATGTATCATCCATGCAAGTTTGGTCAACATAGGGCTTATAGTTACTTGGAAATGAAACATGCACCAAATACTTTAACCTGTTCACTCAACCAGAAAATGTAGGTCAGATTCAGCATCCGAAGCAAGCCCGGTAGTATGCACCCTTAGATGTATCATACATGCAAGTTTGGTCAACATAGGGCTCATACTTACTTGGAATTGAAACCTGCACCAAAAACTTTAATCTGTTCACTCAACCGGAAAATATAGGTCAGATTCAGCATTTGAAGCAAGCCCGGTAGTATGCATCCTTAGATGTATCATCCATGCAAGTTTGGTCAACATAGGGCTTATAGTTACTTAGAAATGAAACCTGCACCAAAAACTTTAACCTGTTCACTCAACCGGAAAATGTAGGTCAGATTCAGCATCCGAAGCAAGCCCGGTAGTATCCATCCTTAGATGTATCATCCATGCAAGTTTGGTCAACATAGGGCTTATAGTTACTTGGAAATGAAACATGCACCAATAACTTTAACCTGTTCACTCAACCGGAAAATGTAGGTCAGATTCAGCATCCGAAGCAAGCCCGGTAGTATGCATCCTTAGATGTATCATCCATGCAAGTTTGGTCAACATAGCGATTATAGTTACTTGGAAATGAAACCTACACCAAAAACTTTAACCTGTTCAATCAACTGGAAAATGTAGGTCAGATTCAGCATCCGAAGCAAACCCAGTAGTATCCATCCTTAGATGTATCATCCATGCAAGTTTGGTCAACATAGGGATTATAGTTACTTGGAAATGAAACCTACACCAAAAACTGCACCAAAAATGTTAACCTGCTCCAAAAACATTAACCTGGTCATTCCTTTGCTGAAATTGCAGCATCTGAAACTTTGACTGATACAATGAAACACACTAGAACCATCTTCCATGCATGTCTAATCAATATAGGACATAGAAGTACTTAAAAAGAAAACTGCTCCAAAAAACTTAACCTTAACCTGGGACGCCGACGCCGACGTGGACGCCGACACCGACGCCGACGCCGAGGGTATTACATAAGCTCCCCCAACTTCGTTGAGGTGAGCTAAAAACTCAAAAGCCCTGTTGCTCATACGCAGGAAACCAGTAATTTTATTCCAAATATCAATTATCAGTTTCTGGTCTCGAGAATCGTTCTACATTTGTGCAATAATATCGTCGATTAAATTAAAGTTGAGGGATATTTCTTAGATAAAAGATGAAAATATATCCATATCAGGGATTTTAAAGCACTGTGGTAAAGGTAATATATTTCCCGGCCTCCATACCGTCTGTCCGATGCATGGTGAACAATGTCCGATCCATGGTGAATTTTCAGTTTTTTCTAAAAACTCGATTTTTGGGGATATTTTCTCAATAAACGGCATATAATTGTGTCCTAAATTGTTATTTTAATCACAAACTAAATGTTAAACTCCATTTTGATAATTTTCCATCGGTAGCGATATCGCTAGAACTTGTTAAAGTACAAGGGTATCCGATGCATGGTGAATTCACCCTATGTGGTTTGTAATAAATCGTCATTTGTGGCCCTGTTGCGGGCCTGTAAACTCGAAAACCTCATTGCACGTACACAAAACCCCATCAGGCCTGTTCCTTAATGCAAAGAGGTTTCCGATTTCTAACCGGCCTAGCAGATGAAAAGGAAAAAATCCAAAACTTCCTTTGTTCATATTGTAGGGTACCGATCATCACCTGAAGATTAATTGGCTAGTGCTAAAAATGTATGATAAGATAGTGTGACACACAGATGGAGATAATAAAAATATATCCAAAATTTCTCATCAGAGCAGGGATGAAATCTTTTGCGCAACTTTTGTTTTCAGAAGGTTCCAGTGACTTTATATCCCGTGCTTAAATATTTCTCATGTTTCCTAAAACAAAATGTTCACTTATTATAATGAGCTTAAGGTATTATGTCAAACAGTACAGTATTTACTAAATATCAAACAGGATCTATGTATTGTATGAAGACACGAGGAGAATAATTTACCACTCTGTACATTTATATTTAGTAGGAATTAAGTGTAAACTCACGTCCATCACACTAAGGTAATTATTGAACGGGTATTTAAATTTTATAGTATGTCAAGACAAAATGTTTTCTCTTATTTAAAGAAGTTTTTCTTCCTTCAACGATAAGTTTTAAATGCCAACTAGTAAATGTTTTCACTTACTACTTTAAAAGAGAAAATGTAATTTATATTAAACTAGGCACCTAGAAATAAGAGATGGCAATTCACATTTTGTAAAATAAAAATAGTTTGAAAGGATGGTGCATATTTATGTTGTTTAATTGTTTATATTTTAGTAGATATTTAAAGACAACGAAATTTTCTGGCATAGTTTCCTTTGTACCTGGAAAATTTATATTGCTCCTTTAATAGTTTTGTTAAAAGCATTTCTAAACTACCTGCCTATACAATATGCACTCAAGTAAAGTGAAGTAATATTTTGTATTTAATTTTTTTCTTCCAACATAAGTGGAAAAGCCCAGAAAGTCAACAGAAAATGAAAACTTCAAAAGTTTTGAAAAGAACAAAAAGATGACAAATAACAGAAGTACTTCTGTCCTTGATTATACATATATTCCCGAGGATTATATTCTGTGGATTGCGAATGAACGCTTGTACGATATTAACAAGCCCACTGTGGTTATCTTTATACTGTTGATAATTTTTGGATTATTTGGGAATCTTCTCGTTATTTACGTTTTTGGATTCCGTTTAAAGAAGTCGACTGTGCATGCCTACATTGTGAGTTTGTCTGTGTTTGATACTCTAACCTGTCTATTGTTAATTTTCGAGGTTTTTGATAAACGTTTTCCCATGTATAGTGGGAACTTCCCTGAAATTTGCAAACTAGTCCGATGCTTAGAAGTGTTTGCCAATGGCTGCGCCAGTCTTACTATGGCAGGCATTGCTTTCGATCGCTTCTACAAAGTTTGGAAGCCTCTGCGGAGATTGTCCTTAAGAACAGTTAAAAAGAGCATGCTGGGAATAGTAATAACAATGATTGTCCTCAGTTGGCCCATGGCAGTTTTTCACGGCCCAGAAACAGTTACAACTATTTATCCTACCATAACAGGAACAGACTGTGCTGATGACGATCGCTTTAAAGGATCTGTGTACACCGGGATCTATTTCCTCGCTTTATTCGTCATTATTCTCTCTTGTATGGCAGAAATCGTCATCATGTATCTTTTAGTGTTTATCAATATCTTGAAATGGAAACGTAATTTAACTGGAGAAAATATTCCATCAACCTCAAACAATTCTAGACCATCTTCTCATTCTTCAAAACATATAAACAAGTGTGTAAAGAAAAACAATAGAAAAGGGCAATCGACTAAAAAGAATTCTGTTTTTGATGAAGACGATGTGGCCAAAAGACATGATTCCGTAAAGAAATCTGATCATAAGAAAAAAAGATATTTCTTCACGTTAAAGAAGGAAAATGAGGTGTTTTCTGATCTCACAAAAAGCATATCTGCCTTCACATTATGTTCTAGTAATAGAGACAAATCTAACTTCAGCCTCTCAAACGAACACAAAGCAGAGAGGGAATCTAGGGGAAAAACGGAAAACATGGAAACTCCTATACACACTCTAGCTAACCCGCAAAACTCAAACCATATAAAAAATAAAGAAGAAAACAAGGAGAGTTTCTCTAAACCAAGATACATGATTCGTCGAGAGAGTGGAAAGGTCAAGGTTAAACTCGGTTCCACAACGGTCATGTTTAGTTTGATAGCATTGGTGTATATACTTAGCTATATTCCAACAATAGTTGTAGAAAGCATAAACGCCTTAAGTCCTATCAATGAAGAACAACTCTCAATGTCGGTAAGAAAAATTATCGTGTTCTGTAACTCGGCCTATTTCATAAATATTGCCATCAATCCTATTATATATGGCCTCTTTAACAAGTTCTTTCGAAGTGAAGTGATACATATTGTAAGAAAGAAAGCAAAGTAAATTGTATTTTCTGTTCGCAATAGACATCCAGTGTATGATCATATTTTTGTTCAATTATATTTGATTTGATTTTTATCATGATTGTGATAGCTTAATTTTTTTCTATACTTGTATGCATTCTA
Organism: Saccostrea cuccullata; assembly: GCF_032062105.1. Taxonomy (NCBI): domain Eukaryota; kingdom Metazoa; phylum Mollusca; class Bivalvia; order Ostreida; family Ostreidae; genus Saccostrea; species Saccostrea cuccullata. The sequence goes on along the minus strand of NW_026930450.1, from coordinate 385,754 downwards.
TAAACCAGTTTGGTTTTATAATTTAACAATATTGCAGAAACCAAGAACATTGTCATTCTAATAAAATGACAACGTGAACATGACATTAATAGCTATGTTTGATAATGTGATACTTGTATATTCGAATTATTTAAGAAATAAATTCATAATCAAAATAATTTAAGTAAATGATTCTAATATCAGCAATTTCGATTCAATTGAATTTTGAGCCTTCCACGGTACCAAATTTATAAGTGTTCACATTAAATTTCATACATTTCTGAACAAATATATGATTTTTCCTTTATACCTTTCCTCGTTCAATATTGATACTTATTTGGTGAATAACAAACCATTTTTTACCCTTGAAGAGTTCATAAATATGCAATCATGGACTCTTTCGGTGGTTTTTGTTTGTTTGTTTGTATGCATGTCGTTTAACGTCCTTCTCGAGAATTTTTCACTGATGGAGACGCAACAACTTGCCAGTGTACAAAGTTGAGCAATTTAATTGTTGTGTAGTGCGATTAATAAAGGATCTCCCATGATTTGTAGCTGAATATAATTTTTATCCAATATGTTTTTTTTTATCATCGAGCCTTCGTGATGGGATAAAAACATACAACGAGTTGGATAAAAATCATATCCAACTACAAATCATAAGATATTTTTATCCCATTTTTAATACTTCACAATCAATGTTTTACACACTTTATTTTATTTCATCACGCTAACGCAAAACCCTTTGTTCTGTTTGATACGAAAACGATATCATATGAGCTATATCCGCGGGATAAAGGGGTAATAATGGCATAAAGGCAAATATACATGTATTCTATATTCGCAAAGTATATATATATATATATATATATATATATATATATATATATATATATATATATATATATATATATATATATATATATATATAACAAAGTCTGGCAGAGATTTTAAGGACTGTTGGGAACAAATCTGGTGCCTGCACACGGGCGACAGATGTTCTGGCACCAAATGTATACCTGACAGTGGATGTAATAGTAACTTCCATAAATAGAGTTCGAAAATCTCAGGTAGAACTAGTGCTACAATTGTGGTGTCATTTATTTTTCTTCAAAAGGTTAATTAGAATCGATATCTAAAGTATCCTTTTAATTAACTTTCATACATGTTTATATTGTACTACAAGCTGCTATTTATCAGTTTATTTATCAATATTCATGTATGTGATATATAGATATCACATATTTTGCATTGCATTAATTAATTAATAATTATTTTAATTAACAATTTTTCCGTGTGTTCAAAATATAAAATATTTTTTGAATTCGAATGATTTTTTTTTCTTTTCTTCATTTCCGTTATCTTAACTTATTTATTGCGAAAAGGTAATATCAATGGTGCAATGCATCTTTGCGATCTGTTGTGTCATGAGTATCAACAATAAGTAGTCACATTTTTAATATAAAGATTTTAATTGATATGTCTGTATGAATCTCTAGTAAATGTCTTTAACCTAAATCTAGTCGATACATCCTGGAAATGTAAAATGGAGGTAGCAGCTTAGTATACCAGGATGAGTTTCGTTTACGTCCTTGTCGGTAAACACCAGGAAATAATTACAGATATCATGGCAGGTAAGCTTAAACTGAGATATAAAATAAAACTGATTTTCATTTTCAAATAAACTGTTATACAAGTAAAATTTGGATTATGATTGTTTTAACTACTGCACATGAATGATTCTCATCTCAATATCTCTTACTCTTTTTGTGTTTGTTTGCGTGTGTCTAGACCCTTAGTACAAGCATACAATCAAGATCAAAATATTAAATCTTTCATTTTTGTTTTCTAATTTGACATAAATTGTTAAAACTCATCCATAATATGACATTATGATATAAGATACAAGATCATTGATATGGATTAGGTATATAAATCTGAACAGGTTTTAGTAAACATAAGTAACGTACAAGAGATGAGTCATCACACTTTTATACGAGGGGGAAATATTAGGTTTATAATTTACTTTTACGAAAAAATTCTCTATTTCAGAATATGCACAGACGTCTACTTCGATATTTTAAAGATGGATCCCATTCTCAACTTGGTAGCTATTTGGATGTATGTAATAGTAAGTAGATACTGCTCTCCGTGAATAAGAATTCACTTCTTAAAACTAAACTTTGACTTGCTTACTGTTCTTTGTGATTTCCTTAAATCATAAGTTTATTATATTAATTCTATTGATTATTTTTTTAAAATAGAGATAGATAGATGAAAAATCTTGATACCTTACACGTATGAATTATCTCCCTTCTCTTTACAGATTTTTATAAAGAGGCAGAGCTAACATATACCAGTAGTTCTCTGACACCCGCGTCAGGAAGTGGAGCTAGAATGAAATCACAATGAACCCAACATGGCTAATTTTTTCTTGGAGTATAAGTGCCATGGTCATCACGATAGCTGACACCATTGAAGATGGAAGTACCACTGTCTCCAATGTGTCTGCAGAGTACTTATTATGGATATCTAATGAAAGACAATATGAGATTAATCGCCCTTCTATGATCATCCATATAATTACAATCATTTGGGGTTTAATCGGAAATTCGCTTGTGATATATGTGTTTGGAATCAGATTTAAGAAGTCAACAGATAACGTATTTGTAACTTGTCTGGCAGTTTTTGACACAATCATGTGTTTTCTTTTAATATTGGAAACTTTAGATTTGAGATTTCCGATGTACAGCGGCGACTATCCAGCTCTTTGCAAAATGGTTCGCTTTATAGAAGGTTTTATCAAATCGTTTTCTATCATCTTACTTATATGTGTAGCATTAAACCGTTATTACAAAATATGCAAACCTCACAAGCATATTTCAGTTGAAAAAGTAAAGAAAATTTTAATTGCAAGTTTTGTAGCTGCCATGATTTTTAGTTGGCCCGCCTTATTATTTCATGGTTCGGAAACGATGGTGACACACTATCCTAGAATAACTGGAAATGATTGTGCTGCTGATGATAAATTTAAAGGTTCGCTTTATTCTGCAATGTATTTCATTTTCATTTTAGTTATAATATCTTGTTGCATTGTTGTATTGCTAGCTTTATATTGTTTTGTTATCTGGACATTTTTGAAAAGGAAGTTCACAGCTATTGAAGAGAATCAAGATTCGGCTATATGGTATTCTAATACTTCGTATCATTTTCAAAGATCTTCAAACATAAGTTTAATTCGAAAAATACAGTCAGGAACAGATACTGAACAGAGACTACAGTCCAATTTTACGGACATGGCTGAAAATTTTGGAAAAGAAAATAATTCTAACGAACAGAAACCTGATCGTAGGACAGTCGAAAATAAACACCAGTCCAGATTCGTGGTTCTGGGGGAACAAAATAAATCTACAAATGGAAGCCAAAATGTTTTAACCCCAGAGAGTCAAAATAAGACAGAACTACAAAATACACCTATTCCGTTAAGGGGTATTCTGAAAAATAAGTTAGAAGACAACAACAAAATGCTAAATAAATCTGCTATAGCGTATCTTAGTGGTCAATATGAAGCAGAGGAAGAGTTCCAGGTTAGTGATAGACCCAAGAAGACCGTGTCCTTCATGTTCTCAATTGCTGACTGTGATGAACATCCCAAAGTCACACCTTCTGAACCCGAGGATAATTCAAACGAAGTGTCCCAAAGGCATCTAGCATTAAATGTGGACGAAGAAGAAATAGTGGATACAGTTTTACTAAAAACTAAAAACATAAATACTTTGGTGAATAAACAAAATAGTGGTGCAAAGGAAAACGATGGATCTATAACTATAACGTTCTGCTTGATAACAGTAATCTATGTGTTATGTTATATTCCAACCCTAGTAGTAGAGAGTATGAATGCAGTGCAGCCATTCAACCTGAAAGAGATGTCAACCACAGCCCAGCAATTCATGGTGCTAGCCTATTCAGCCTACTTCATGAATCTTTTATTCAAACCCCTTATATACAGTGTTTTTAATAAGCAGTTTCGAGATGAGATTATCTTAATTTGGACAGACAAATTCAAATAAAACACAATTAAAAATTATTTCACTATTTGTAATTGTTTGTTGTTTATATTGATGATTTGATGGAAATCAAAAGAAATGTCGAAGTAAAATTGAAACAAATATTTTTAAGAGCTCTTATTTTAGGATAAGATTGAAATTCAATATTATCGTAAATATTAATGCTTTTTACTTTTAAGAAACAATGTCTTGAACTTGTATCACAATTTAAAACAAGCTTTAAGAAGTTTAAAAATAATGAAGGATAAATTGGGTAATCAGCTGAGTCTCGATATTGTACATCTCTCTCCAAGTTTTGGGCTTAAAGCACTATTGTTCTGTCATATATCTCAATTCTATCTATCAATTAAATTAATTTTTACAACTGGGCAGAGTAAAGATGGTCCAAGATATAACAAAATCCATTTCTTGTTGATGTCACTTTTTTGTATCCCGCTTTTGCGAAAGAGAGGAGACATTGAATCTCATTTGCTTGTCAGTAAGTCTGTCACAAAAGCTTTAACCTTGGACATAACTTTTGATTGGTAAAAGATAGGTCTTTCAAATTTCACAAGTACGTTACCTGTGACAAGACCTTTCAAAATATAATTTGATATTTGCCCCCATGACATTGGAGTTTGATCAACTTTTCGAAAAATTTAACATGACTTAAAATTGGTGATAACTTTTAAAACAGAAAAGATAGGATTTTCGTATTATATAGTATGCATATTACCTGTGACATGGCCTTTTTAAATACACTATGTCTTTAACCCTGCTACATCTAACTTGAAGTTTGGCCTTCTTTTCAAAAATGATATTTTTTCCTCATTCCTTTTGATTAAGAAGAAATAGGACTTTCATTTTTGACAGACGCATTACCTGTAACAAGATGTGTCCCTGCTTTCTATGATTTTTGACCGTTGATCTACATGTTAGACCCAAATTTAAAGAAAAAACGTTGCCGAATACTTTTGAATGACATAAGATCGGGGTATCATATTTGACCCAATATGCCATAAACAGTTGCATTGCATCCATTAAAATACCCAAACGGGGGAAACAATTCTTTGAATTTGCTGATTTATATTTGTTATTGAATTCCTTGACTTGTTCAAAAGTTTGAATTCTGTGCCTAGATATATGAATAAAACTTCAATTCAGTACTAAGAACTTTATACCAAGTGATCATTGTGAACATGAATAAGATATTGGCACAAACTATCAAGAATTCAAAACTTAAGAGTTGATTGTTCATTAGCTAAGGTTAAAAATATCAAATAAAACGCAGAAGTGAGGTTACTCGCCTGTAAGATAGAAGTCGTCATCAAGAGCATGAGAAATGTTCTAGTCCATTACACCTACCCGGATATACCCACTTAAGTGAATGAAGTTGAATTTAAAGGACTCAAATGAACTTTTAACGTATCCTACTTTACCTTTCTTTTAACTACGTTTAAATTTGTCCCTCTTTATTTTCGTTGACAGTGCTATAGGGTTTGTTTTGCTACGACTTGCAATAGGCTGTAGACTTGTGCTGATTTTTTTTTTAGTTTTTGGAATACTTAAATACTGTTTGTTTTTTATAATTATGAAACAAAGCATTCTAAATTTCTAAACTTATTTTCTTGATATTATTTTCATTTTCAGTGCATGGCCAATTTTCAGCACTTGACACTTTTGACGATAAAAAAAGAACACATATTACATCACTAAACAATCTTCTACTTTTAGTATTGGTTATAAATTGAAAGTTATGATGCATAAAATTTCCAGCATTTGAGAGTATTTCCTTCTATTGATCTGTCCAGTGATCCATGACAATAGCATAGCAATGTGTACCGGACTGTGGTTTATCATTTTTTACTTACATTCATCATACGTGATCACGGAGTAATATCGGCCTCCTTACGAAGGTAGTGCACGCTGGCGACACGCAATTGTTGTTATTCATTGCTTTAAAAGCCAGCATTTATATCCTATTCCGGATCGAATCTTTTCACTGTCAGAAATGCACATTATACTAAGCCCGTTTATTTGGATGAGCGATTTAAGTTTTTAATTTTAAAGGTAAACAAGATTTTAAAAAGTTAACTGTAACGCAAAAATTCGTTGAGAAAAACATTTTGATAATGTCAATGAAATGAAACAGACCAGGAAATGACATGATAACGCAACAAGCAGGCCGGGTGTAGAAATGTAACATGACAAAATGGTGAATATTTCATTAAACGTGGATTACTCCAGTGAAAAACAGAATGTGGAAGCAATCAAGAACACCTCTGTCTCCCAGGAGTACCTGCTGTGGATGGCGAACGAGCACCTGTACCACATAAACATACCCACTGTTGTCTTCTACGTCGTCGCCATTATTGTAGGGATTTTTGGAAATTCGCTGGTGATATACGTGTTCCGATTTCGTTTTAAGAGGACCACTGCCAATATATTTATTGTGTGTCTAGCTGCTTTTGACACAATAACTTGCTTTATGTTAATTTTTGAAGTTTTCGACAAGCGCTTACCCATGTATAGTGGCAACTACCCTGCAATTTGCAAACTAGTGCGGTGTCTAGAAGTCTTTGCCAATGGAGGTGCTAGTATCATTTTAGTGGGGATAGCGTTTGACCGTTACTATAAAATATGTAAACCATTTAAAAGACTTTCGATGAGGAGCGTGAGGAACTTAATTATTGGGACCGTGATAGTGATGGTCCTTGTCAGCTGGCCTATGGTGTTATTTCATGGATCGGAGGTTGTTACTACGAAGTATCGGGATATTACGGGACAAGACTGTGCGGATGATGACAACTTTAAAGGATCTGTGTATCCGGGAATTTATTTTATCATCCTTTTCATTTTTATCATTGCTTGTATCGGTATGATTGTTGTTTTATATGCTTTAATTTTCGTTGCAATTCTTAAATGGAAGCATAGAATTGTCGGCGAAGACATTCGAATGGGATCTTTGTCAGACAGTATTAAAACTGTATCTTCTTGCTCCCAGAAACAAAGAAGACAAACAAAGGAGCACGTTCCAAATCTAAGAGAAGAGAATCCACCATTTAGTATCACAAATACCATGTTTAGCAAAACTTGTAATCATTCATGTTCTGGTGAAATTTGTGAAGATAAAACTAGGCAAACATGCATCACACAAAATGAGGAAAATGAAAATAAAATGAAAGAATTAGCAGTAAAAAAAGTAGATGAAGTCGCGATAGAAAATGATTCATGTACTGCTGGAATAGTTAATGAAGGATTCACAGATTCTGATGAAAAGACTGAGGAAGAAGTGTTACCAGATTTGACAAAAACAGTGTCCAGTCTAACAATCAACAATTATACTGAAAATAATGTGTCTAAAACAACCATATCTAACGAGATAGTCATAGAAAACCTAGGAGACGAGGCCGATACAAAGCCTAAACAGGACTATGTCATTAACGGGTCTATGAGTATCGAAGAAAGCAAAATTAAACTGAAATATAAAGTAAAATTTTTAAACTTTAGAAGCAAACTCCGGCGGCACGGAAGCAAATCCGATGTCCGGATAAGTGCTACAACTGTTGTGTTTAGTTTGATAGCCCTTTTGTACGTTTTGAGTTACATCCCTACTATAGTAGTGGAAAGCATTAACGCAATCGACCCTCTAATCGAAGAGAACCTGTCTGATAACACAAGAAAAGTTGTGGTCATGGCAAACTCTGCGTACTTCATGAACGGAGCCTTTAACCCACTAATCTATGGACTCTTCAACAAAGCCTTCAGGGATGAACTTCTTTTAATAGTCAAAGGAAATCCAAAATAACTTCTCATTTGCAATGTTTATTATTATACAGTTATGTTTTAGAAATGTCAAAATGTCTCAGTGAAAATAAATGAAACATGGGTTAACACTAGGGCTGTATCAATATATCGATATATCGATACGTATCGATATTCAAGAAAAATATCGTATCGAAAAATTACTTCCAATACGTATCGGACAAGCAGTTTTTCTTCTAATTCTCATTCATACATCAACTATGTTTACTATTAATTTTTTTTAAAATAGTTATGTATTTTCTTTTGATAAATAAAGTTGTCTCAATTCGAATCTCACGCGACCACTAATTTATTCTTATTCTACATGATATTCATGTCTTTTTCGACCTCAATAAATTGACTCCGTCCCGACACTTGGTGATTGACAGCTATCAATCGATTGTCCACAAAAAACAAATCTCGCCTCCAATAAATCACCAAAGTCCATCAATACAGTGACAAGACGAAACCAAATTTACTGCAAGTGGCACGGCAGATAATCTATTCAATGTCTAAACAAGTTTCCATTTTATGCGCATTCTTTTTATCGATAAGATCTATATATGGTCGTAAAGTCTTCAAATTAAAGTATAAACAGAGTATATAACCTATGTATTTTTAATTTTCTGTGTGACCGGTCGGTAGGAGATGCTCACTCCTTCAAGCATGGCACATTATTGCCCCCCCCTACTTTAGCGAAAGTTAGGGGACATTGAATCTCATTTGTCTGTCCGTTTGTCACAGAAACTTTAACCTTGGTCATAACTTTTGGATGAGAAGAGATAGGGCTTTCATATTTCACATGCACATTACCTATGACAAGACCTTGCCAAATTTACTGAGATTTTTGACCCCGTGACCTTCACCTTGAAGTTTGGCCTACTTTGCAAAACATTTAACATTACATGTACTGTACTGTTCTGTACTTTAAATTGATCAAAAATTTTGAAAGGGAAAAGAGGTTTCGTATAACACATGTACATTACCTTTGCAAATGCCTTTCTAAATATATACTTTGACTTTTTATACTCTGATCTTGACCTTGAAGTCTGACCTACATTTCAAAAATGTTATCTTTTCTTGTAACATTTGATTGAAAAGAGATAAGGCTTTCATATTTGACATGTAATGCCTGTACGTGTAACAAGACGAGCTTGCTATGATTTTTTTTACCCTTGACCTTGACCATCAAGATTGACCTTATTTTTAATAAAATAACTTTGGTTATTTCTTTTGTATGACATATGATAGGGCGTACATATTAGAAACTATGCCCTAAATAATGGCATCCAATCCATGAAGACACAAATTTTTTACTACACATTTTGCATTACAATATGTTTAATGAAAGTAAAAGAATAATTTTGCATTCCTCACTTTTTTAAAAATTATTTTTACTCGCTCAAAATTACAGCAGAGATAATTCCTTTAGATTTTCTTTTTTCCAAGTTTCAGAAAATCTCGTTAAAATTGAGATAACTTTATACCGGTAAGTCTGAATTCTGAATGTCATCTGAACATGCACATCATTCAAAGAGCTCATAAAAGCATCAGTTTCACTCAATTACATGTAGCTGTAGTTAACAATGCGGACATCAACCACTGAGCAGAAGTCATCTCCCGAGCGGGCATCACCTCACCAGCTTTGCGCGCTTTTCGGGAGGAGGTTTGATGCTGTTCGTTTTGTCCTCGGCTTTTTCCTGCTTGATCTCCTGCTTCACGACAGATTCCTGTTTAACCGGCTCCTCTGAAAACGATCAAATTCCTCAATACAACAGCCATGTATACTCTCCTGATCTATCAGCTAAATTTTACATGTTTATATTCTCCTAAGATTATTTTAATAAAGTTCAATTAAGGAATAACTGTCTTATTTTTTGATTTCCTGATATGATCAATCGATTGGCTTGCATGATAATTTGCATAAATGCCGAAGGTGTATAAAATTATCACACAAACCAACTGATTGATCATCGTCATAAAATCAAAAAATCTGACAGTTATTCCTTATATTTACATGGCATTGATTCTGCCAATCCACGTGCTAGAAGCCCTGCCTCTCGTCTCTATTTGTCCCGCCTCTCATGTGATTTTTTTTTAATGGCACCTATCGATGAACCAGTACATTGTTGGAGAAATAAAGTACATTAACAATTTGTAATTTTATCTCAAACAAAGACACTGGAAATGTAAATATAGTAAAATATTACTCATGTGGAAACAATAAGGAAATGATTTTCATCGAACTGTTCCCACAGATTTTAACATGGATCCACACATGATTACATGAAAAAACTACCTTTGCAAATTAATAGTGAAAATTAAACGACTGCTCTGCATTGGGCAATATTCCATCCCATGTGGACTAACATAATCAATGTTGCCTTAAACCCCACTCAATATTTGAAAACTGATAATTACAGGAGTAGATCTGATGTATATAGCATAAAGGGGGAGGACTGCTATTGGGAATGGGGCCCATATTTGGCCCTACATGGGGCAGTGGAAAATTCCTGAGGTTGGGTGATTTTTAAAGTTTGGTCCTACCTTTTGTGTCTGGTTGAGCTGGCTGGATGATTTTGGGAGGAAATTTCTTGGCTAGTTCTCCAAGGAGATTATCCACCCTATGTCGCTGAAACAGAGAACTCGGCTCCTCTTTTTTCTTTTTGTCAGCTGATTCCTTCTTCTCTGTTAAAATGAAAAAATCTGTTTATCGATCCTCAATTCTGGCATTAAACACTGATTAACTACAAGAATCTATATTTTCATAATAATACAAAGAAAATCAAATGTTCCTAGAAGAGGAATCTGCCGATGACTGTTGATGTCAGTCTAGTGTGATGTCACAACTGAAATTGGTATTCCCCTTCGAAAAATGTGTATTTCTCTTAGACACAAGTGCCCCTTCTTTGTCTTCAAAAAGGAATACAAAAAAGAGGAAAGAGTTAGGGAACACTCCTTCAGGATTTTTAAAATAGGTCACCGGCTTGGTATTATTTTCTGGTAAATATATGCTGCAGTTTTAAAAATGTAGTATTTTTTTTATTCTTGCAAATGCAGCCAATTTGTTTAAAGGGTAATCTTTTACAGATCAAAGTCATGGCAAAGATTAAAGTAATAAAGCATAAATAAATCTATTTAGGATGGTCTTATTTTTTCAAATTTACATGTATTTGACTAAAAATATTTTTTTGTTGGGGGGTATACTAACATACAGGGAGACCAGTACACTGTATTCAGAGAAATGAACAAAACTCTGTTGACCACTTTTCAGTATAAGTGATTTAAGGAATCACTGTCTGAATCACTGATGGCCAGTGTTGGGTATGCCATGGTATCAACAATTGTTTGAAATGTGGGGTAATTTTCATAATGGGCAAAGCCCATAAGCCATAATGTAAAAATTATCCCATGCTTCCTACTGACAACCAGACAGTGATTCCTTATACATGTATTTACATTTATATGTAAATTAAATCGTAAATATAAATTTTAAAAAAGTTGTCTAATAGATTAAAAATAAACAAAGCCTCCCATGTTAATTTTATTACTCCCCACCCACTGGCATCAGACACAAAGACTGCCACATGAGATTGACATGCATACTTTCAGGCGGAAATTTACCTTCAGGTGTAACTATCAAGAAATCAACTTACCTAACTTTTAAAGAGTTATCACATAGAAAAGATCTGGGAAAATATCATGAAATAAAGTAAAATCATTCTTTAAAGCCCCTGAAGCAGCATACTCATACACAAACACATACCAGTTTCATCTTTGTCTGAGAACTCCCAGGAGTAGCCTTTTGATGGATGATAACGGGAATAGGACATCGCTGAGGGAAAAAAAGAGTTAAAATATCACACTTTGTAAACTAGAATACATATATCTACTCATACCTCAGGTATTTTCATTTTTCAAATATATAAACCTTTACGTAATTTCATTCTACACTACACTGTTTATCCATCTCAATTTGGTTCCAAATTTTATACTTTTGAAAGTGAAAATAAGGACTTTTCATATTAAAAAAAGAAAGATTTGCAAATTTGTTTTTTTTCTATATTTAATCTTTAAAGCAATATGCGCTGCATTTTTGAAAATTTTATTTTGCAGTAAAATGTGTTATTATGGTTAATCTGTATGTAATCTAAACCCTTATTATCAAAAAGACCAAAATAAAGTTTTAAAATGTTTCAGAAGAAATATACCTTTACAACCAAATATACAGTATTATATAAGAAATCATTATTGTACAGGACGACAATAATTCAATTTTGCTCCAATCAAAGCTTATAAAAAATTCTTCCATAGCAATGTGAACAACAGAAGTTTATTCACGTTCTATTTTTCTGTCATTGAAATAGTTAATTACAAATTTGAAATATTTTTTTCCGAAGTCAAACATGCAGCTCATATTGCTTTAAATAAAAGTGTCTGAATTTGTGCTTAATAATATTAGAGTTTTAAAACATAAAGTCAGGATTCAGTACATACCTGTAAGAAAACTTACCTTCATCAAATGCTGACTGTAAACTTGACACAGTGTTTAACTATATATAACAAAAAAATTAATCAGGAGAACTCTTCACAAAATGATGAATTTACATATTACTTGAGTTATGAAACCAAAGAATTAACACGCAACTGTCACTAAATAATGAAGTATCACTGAAATTACATCGAAATTTTCATATAAGAAAAAAATTGCAATACAATTTGATCTGCATCTATCCTCAGTATTCCAATGAATTATATATTGTATTTTTTTTATTTAAAATAAAGCATAAAATTAAATTAACAAGAATTAATAACAGACCATTTAAAAAGCATCAATACTTAGAACCATTAATGCATATTGTTACTTAATGAAACGATACCACCGAATTGGTATTTTCCGCACACTGATATCAATTAATATACACCCCTTATTTATCATTTATTGAGGTCACTTTGATGTTGAGTTCCACTTGTAGACCTTGAATATAGATTAATCAACAGATTAATCAACAATACTTACCAGTCTGGAATTGATGACTGAGTACAGATCTGGGGCTAAATGGACCACTCCATTTACAATGTAATAATCAGCTAATGGAGTTACTGTAAGCAAAATTTTGAAATCTTAATTTAAATTTTCATCCATGTTGATTTATAGTAAAAATTGGTAGCTATTGCCCAGAACACAAAATTTATTTAAATATTTTAATAATCAGGAATAAATTCTATTTTTCAAGTCTCACGCTTTTTTTTTTGGACATTTGTCTTTTTTTGAAAACAAAATTATACCTTGGGTAGGAGAAAATCTGTGTTGTTTTCTTATCACATAAAGAATTGGTTCCTGTACATGCAGTAAAATGAACTCGATCCCTACCATATTACTGTAAAATGAAACATCACAGTCATTTTTTTTATTTTAAAAAAAAAAACACACAACATGGAAACAGAATGAGTTATTGAGGTGTGTATAAATACTTGAGCTGGTCCTGACTTAGGCGTTGACTCTTTATGATCTGATTATTACAGGTATGGTCATAGAAAGGATTGGTCCGTTCACAGAAATAGTCCAGCACATTGGACGGGTTCAAGAGGGGGACCCATGCACTGTCATACCATGTCATCCCCAAAAGGGGGTTTTCTGGAATGAAAACATTAACAACATGAATTAAATATTTTTTAAGAACTCAAATTCACTTTTTGAATAATGTACTATAAAATGACAGCTTATTGTATAGAGTATTGTTAATGTGTTGGAGTTCAGAAAAAAAATTATTTTCAAAGAAATTTTTAAGTTTATAGGAATAAAAATTTTAAAATCAGCTGTGTCAAAGTTAAAATCTAATTTGACATCTTCTGTATTGATTTTATACAACATTGCCAACATTTTTTTTATTTTCGCTGACCAATCCAGTATCTTTCAAGTTAGCATTCCTGAGTAAGACATTGCAATCATTATTTGATTTTGCCAATTTTTCCAGTCTTGACTAATATTTAAAAACAAGCTGGTATATTTTGGCATATACAGGAAAAACACCTAATTCAATTTTTGTTGCTAACTTTGATTCCTTTCAATGCACACCTAAGATATTTTTTAAGGTAAAAATATTGAATTTTTTCAAGAGGAGTTTTATCAAAATTATTGGGATTTGTATTAAACACCCATTCTCAATATAAGGGCTCAAATGATGTCGCCTCATTTTCATTTAAAAGAAATACCACTGATGTAATTTCTAAATCAACATTATAAATAGTCATATAACAATGAATAAGAATTCATATAATTATCGATCTGAAAGGGTATTTAAGGAGTTCCAAATTCAAATATAGTAGCCTATTTGAAATGTACGTTACTGTCGCCGAGGCAAATATTATTCTGAATCCCCTCTGTGTAATATATAGTTTTGATTCTTAAGTAAAAATTTTCTGATAAGTTAAACCTTGTATCATATATATTTCTTTTCATAACAATAAATACATTTTCTTTGTGATAATAAATAATTTTTATTGTGCAATGTCCCTGTCGCTTAATTCTATTTCAACCACATTACAAGCAAACACAAAGATTATACACCTGATAGTTTTGTTCTCCTTTATTTACTGATGGGCTAAATTTGAAATTTCAATAGAATAATTACTCCTACTTAGATGATGTAACATGAAATTGAACAATTTGAGCAACTTTTATAAATATGTTTACGGAATGAAAGACATTTTCAATCGTAGAGATAAGAAAGAAATGTACGTTACCTATATTCTTCCATTAAGAATATATATTAAGTAGAAAATATGAGACGACTCTGAATAAGCAACCCCTTGTATCCTGTAAACTGGCAAAGACGTTTTGCTTAACACAATTAAAAATTATTTTTTACATGAAAAGTGATCATTTGAAATGTACGTGACTGAAATGTACGTTACCATGAAATTCGAATTAAGTGAATCTCGCACGAATTTTCATGTATTCTCATACTTTCATACACTCGAATGTGTACACAAAGGAAAGTTTCAAAGGTTGGAGGTCGGCTAAATCCCAAAATTAATGAAAAGAAACATTTCTGCTGAGGAAAAAAAATATATTAAGGTCAATTATATGTAATATAATTCTGATACCTGGTATATATTTCTGAATACGAAACCTGAATGATGCATTCCTTATGATATGCAAGTTCAAATAGTATCAATATATTGCGTGTCTAACGTACGCTTGTGGAAGAGAATTGGTTTTTATATTTGAAATGTACGTTACGTATGGTAACGTACATTTTACGTATTTCTGACATTTTTTTTATTTAGTCAATGAATTGCGTTTACACGAGCGAAACAAAATTATTGTTACAATCCATTTGACAACTGGCCACATAAATCCATCTAAATGCACCCCTAATCCTCGTAAATGTTTTAGACTGTTACCACATGCTAGAAAATTTATTTCAAAGTGTCTTAAATTCATCTTTGGCAACCTTTTTGCAGTTTGTTTACTTTTAATATGCGACTTTTCGTCAATATTAATTTAATTGTTGTTGATAATTTAAAACAAGGTATGCATAGGCTTATAGTTGGTATAAAAAGAAACAAAAAATAGAAAAAAAGAAACAAATAGGCCTAAACCCAGAACACAAGACGGTCACGTACATTTCAAATACTGAAAGGCACACAATACTCAGTTTTGTTTGAATTATTGCATTTTGGGTTATATTTTTCCAGATCTGCTGAAAAGTACATATGTTTGTGTTTTGAAAAACGATGTGGCAACATACTAAATGAAATTGTTAACAAACTGTCGATGGATATATTCGGAATATATTTATGTTAAGTTTCAATGGCCAAACAGAGCATTTGTTAGATCATAGCAAAATACGTCTGACTCTTATATTTTTTGTCTGTACCCTTGCACACAGGTAGAAGTAACTAGGCTACGAAACAGCACAAAAGAATGGTAATGAACTGAGGTGGAGGGGACTCTCCAATAATATGTGAAATGAATGTTACCGAAGTGACGTGACATTCATGTAGTTGATGACAAATAACCTCGTTTGTTACATTATGATTTCTTATATTACTGCCTTAAAACGCTTCATTAAAATGATTTTTATGTCAATAATTGCTTTTTTTTCAAAATTTTCTTATAACTAATTTACATATTATTACAAGCTTGAAATGTACGTTACCTACTCATATTCTGAGGCAATCGTGTCTTTATAGTTGTGATTGCGACATATAACACAATGTGATTACATAGAGAATCTTTTTTTAATAAACTGAAACAAAACGATGAATTTTTAGATGAATTTTCAGCTTTTTATTAAACAGAAATATATCTTGAAATGTACGTTACATTTACGTAGTTTTTTAAATCGGCATGGATAAATGTTAAAAAAGACAGTAACTACAAAATAGAATTTAACTACATGTACATGTTAGGTTCCAGTATCTATAGAAAATGACAAGATTCCAAAACTGATCGCTCTAAATAAAACAGAGAGAAGAATTTAAAGCATATATTTAAAAAATGTTTTTATACATCTTGATCAAAAAGTAACCATTGTTTTTTGAAAGGAAAAATCAAACGCACGTTCGTATGCTGAGAAAATATGTTGCTGACAGAGTTGGTAGGATGTGCTGGTGTTAAGATGAGCTATTCCAATTGTGATTTTAATGACTACATTTTTTTTTACATATCTTTTTGGACATTGAAGAAAGAGTAACGTACATTTCAAGCTACATTTCTGAATAAAATCACCCTCTGCTTTATCGTCTTGTCATTATCCCATGTATTATAATTTGATGAAAAAAAATCTGGAAACAAAATCATCAGATACATTCTTTCAAAGGTAATTGATAGAAAAATTGTTTTCTTGAACTTCATTTTTTAAAAAATCAGAGAGGTATTTGTGCCCTTATATTGAGAATGGGTGTAAAATCAGAGATGCTAAATTTCTGAGGAGTATTAAAATACATTTATACTGTAGTTTTTAGTTTCAAAGCTTTTTACAGTCAGACGGTAGAGTAATAAAACACCATTACACAGGTACTTGGGGTTTTAGATTAAAAATATTTACGATGATACTGTATGCATAAAAAAAAGAAAACAACTGTACTTTATTTTATCACTCGGTTTATCGCATAATTCAGAGTGCACTGGTAATTCAACCGATTATGCTAAACCTGTATGAGGTATAAGACAATGCTTGGGAATAATTTATGCTTCAGCAACTACAATATAATTTACCTAGACTCATATTGGAAAAATCACTGGAAAACTCTTTGTACACTCATTTTACGTCCGCCATTTTGAAATCACGTGACACCACATCCTAAAAGAAAATCATTGCGGTGAATATATATCATGAGTTGAGGTTTTTTTCTGAAATTTTGAGAATTGGAGAATGGAGAAATTATTCTGACAGCGAGATTTTGATCAGAACAATTTTTAAAGTTCTTATTCAAAGAATAATACTTTACGATCGGGCTCGATGTTGTACGGAATCCCAGATGGTTGACGCGCGGAGCGCTCCGACTCGCCCAATCAATGACAACAAATCCTCGAAAGAGTGGATCAAGAGTGAACCTATGATAAAAAACAATACATCATCTATTCTTGAGTGAATCAGGATTAAAAATGGCATCAAAGAAACGAAGAGCATCACGTCCAGAATTGAGAAGATTGCCATTGTCTTTGATGTGTGAATGGGCATCATGTAAAGAAACATTTCAAGACATGGAGCAATTTACAAACCATCTTAAGGCTCACCTCACTGGCGTTACAAGCAATGGTATAATGGAAGAAGCTACAGAATACAGGTGTTTGTGGAGGGACTGTGAAATGACGATTACTGGCCATGTAACAGACTTTGTTAGACATGTATACTTCCACTCTTTCCATGTCAAAATTAAATGTCTAGGATCTCAGATGGTACAAACCTTAAAGTTACAGGGATGTCAGCTGGATGAACAAAGTCGCAATTTGATTCCTGAATTACCAGAGAGATTGCAGTGTGGTTGGAAGGGGTGCGAGACAATCATGGACATCCCAGAAGCCTTTTATCGCCATGTGGACAGTCATGCTGTATCTTTTCCCGAGGGTAATAATGTACCCGGAGGCTGCAAGTGCTCATGGGAGGGCTGTGATGCTGTGTCAAAAAGTAGATATAAACTGCGTGAGCATCTTAGGAGTCACACTCAGGAGAAAATCATTGCCTGCCCTGTGTGTGGAGGTCTATTTTCAAGCAGAACAAAGTTTCTAGATCACATGAAACGCCAAGAAGAAACAGATGTTCAGTGTTACCAATGTTCACACTGTGACAAACGCTACACCACAGAGAGACTTCTGAGGGATCATGTTCGCCACCATGTGAACCAGTACAAGTGTCCGTGCTGTGATATGACTTGTCCCACACCCTCCAGTTTGAAAACGCATTTGCGCTACAGACACACTACTCAGGCTCCCTACAAATGTGACCATTGTGGACATGGAGCCAAGTCAATTGCTGACTTGAAAAAGCATTTAGAAAGTCACAATATAGATGTTCCATATCATTGCCACATTCCAGACTGTTCCTATACATCAAGAACATTTCAAAGCTTAGAAAATCATTTCAAACGTCTTCATCAAGACCTTGATGTTCAGAAATACAAATGCCACGTCTGCTCTACTCTGTTTACCCGTGGTACAAATCTTACATCCCATTTAAAGAAAAAACACAAGTTCAGATGGCCGTCTGGACATTCACGCTTTAGATACAAAATGCAGGAAGATGGATATTTACAGCTGCAGACCGTGCGATATGAAAGCATTAAACTGACTGAGCAGATGGAGAGTGATGAAGCAGTTTCTTCAGAAGTTGATGTAAACCCGCTTTCTTCCACAGACACTGAAGAAGTCATTAGCAGAAGTAAGAAAAGAAGAAGGACCTTTAAAAAGGAGAAAGAAAACACAGCTTCTAAACCTAATGATTTACATCAAGATTACAGTTTATGCAGGACAGAGCAAATTGCTGGAAATCTAGTCTCAACTAATATCCGCTGTGGCAAGAATGAAGTCAAAGAACAAACTACATTACAAGGTCCTGAACCTGAAACAAGATATCAGTATGTTTCATTTGTAGAGCTTCCTCCGGACTATTTTTCTTTAAATCCTCACTTGAAACAAGTCCCTCATGTGCCCGAAAGTGAAATATTACAACCCATTACCATAGGAAGCAGTGGTTCGGATCATTTTAAGGATATAACGAGAGAAATGGACGGGGACAATATTTATCAGAGTTCAGACCGAGAGCTTCCATCGGAGCAGGAACATTCATCACAACAACCTACCGATACATCGGGTGAGGACGGAGGACAGAACTATAATCTGGAAATGCTTGGAGATGTTGCATTGAGAGCACCCCCAGAGAAGGAAAAATCAAGTCCGGGGAAAACCAGAAAAAGAAAACAAACACTGACAAACAAATGCAGGAATGCTTAATGACAAGATTCACTGACTTCAAAAGTCTATGCCATGAACCCAAATCAAGCTATGAGAGATTGAATTTTTATACGCCCGTCTTAAGACGGGACGTATTATGTTATAGGCTTCGTGTCCATCCGTCTGTCCGTCCGTCTGTCTGTCTGTTAGCTTTTCTTGTGTCCGGCTCATAACTTTAATACTATAAGGCCTAGAGTTGTCAAACTTTGTCAGCTGATAAATCTTGGGTAGAAGGTGTGTCGCGCACAAAAAGTAGGTCGCTCTGACCTATAATTAAAAAGTTATAGCCAAATATGGAAAAATCATTTCCGGTCCATAACTAGAAAACTATTAGACTTAGAATCGTCAGACTTGGCCAGTTTATGCATCTTAGGTAGAAGGTGTGTCGCGACCTATTTCAAGGTCACTGTGACCTTTAATTTAAATGAAATTTTAAAAAAAAAATGTGTCTTTTTTCTATTCATTTACACACTCCAAAAAATGTAAGAGTATTGCACTACCCTTATTAAAAAAATGTTAAATCAAGAAAAAACTTATTTTTTTTAGCATAAACTTGACAGCAATCTATAACAAATATAATGTGTGTAAGAGAAATTCCACCACTCCCATGAGTGTAATTATCAAGCACTGGTCAAGAAGAATTTTGATAACAGAAAATTGCACATCAAATTAGAGAGAAATTAATGAGTTTAGTGTGAGGAGTAGGTGATAGAGCATCGGTGCTATCTATATCCCCTGGGAATTGGGGAAACTGGGGTTAGCCTGTTGGATTAAGAATAGCTCTTGTTGGCTAGGCTAAGTTTTAAAAAGTAATTAAAACTAATTTGATATTGCATATTAAACTATTTTGATATTACATAGTATTATGAACTTAAATACTAATTTTATGGGGGTGGGGGTGGAATCAGCATGTCCATATGAACTGCATATTAAAACCTGTTGGACATTAAATCTAAAAAAAAATCATTGATGTTTTAGATGTTTAAAATTGTTTTATGGTAGATAGTGCAGATCCAATAATCTCTTGGGAGTAATGAGTAGACAAGCATCCAGTTAAAGATTAATTAACGTGTTCAATGTAGGAAGGCTACTGTCTCAAACATTTCTTCAGAGCATCATCTTATCTGTGTCCTTTGGGAATTAGACAGAAGAACTGTTGGTCAGTTTATATTTGATGGCCAGCCTTTTATTTTCAAAATTAATTACTTATTAGGTATAGATTAAGTTGTTAAGACTAATTTGATATTGTGTGATGGGCATTTGGCAAGGTCTAACACAGCCAGTATAGAAATCTATGAATGATGCAATATTTGTTATAATTAATGCCTACACCACAGGAGATGGAGAAACAAATATTTTAAGGAATGGAAAAATCATGGAAATCTTGAAATCAAGGTTGACATGATTTTCTTGCACTTTATTAAACTGTTTAAGATAATTGTAATTTTTTTGACGGGCGTATCATGCTGTGGCGTGGCACTTTATTTATTTATATACCGGTATAAATACCTTAACTTAAATATATTAATGTCATGGTATATTCATCATCTTTAAAACTTAAAAAAATTGAGAATACATTGTACAAAGCATAAGTTCTTATGCTTAAATTAATCTTTATAGTTTGATTAGCAATGATTTTTAGCTTTAAACAAATGTTTATTTACAGCTACCCAATATAATCAACCCTGATAAAAGTGATTTTTTTTAGACTCTGACTCTAAAGTTGTATCTTAAAGTAAAAACAAAATCTACACAAATCTATCTTTTATTATTGAATATAGGACATTTTTTCTCAGTCTTTTTGATCATTGCTGATCTAACTGGGTGAGTTCTATAATGACAATATTTGTAAATGTAATAAATTGACAATATTTGTAAATGTTGTAATAGATGTACTTCACTAATCACAATTATGCAACTTTGTCAGTATAAGTAGTCTATATGTTGTATATGAATTGAATTCTGTAAACAAGGCAAAATCAGAACACATTTCTTTTTATCTCTGATGTGCAAATTTATTTAAATAATAGCATTTGAAGTCTTCTCTAAAAAGTTGTTTGGTTGACCTCTCCTAACTGACCCCCCCAAAAATGGCCCAACTTAAAACTTTTTAAAACCTACAGGAAGCAGTTAGTGAGTTACTTATTTAATTGTATTCTTGAAAATAGATTTAAAAATTCAAAATTCACTTTTGAAATTAAAATTCTCTTTAAAAAAAAAGAAATGTCACCTAGTGAACTACATACAGAGCCAATTTAATTTTTTTTTTCATTCTGTGTTGGAAGAGGGCAAACAAACCTGACATACTGTTTTATATTGATGCTTTACAGACCATGTTTTCTTCTCATATTTCACATGCAGTATTTTCACATATGGTTTGTTGACTTACATTCAATAAATGTACAATCTTATTAATTTCACTTTTAATTTTGCTTGAAGAATTTGCATGTTTAGTACATGTATGTGTATATTTTAATATGGACACCAGATATACAGTCAAGAAAAGATGACTAAAAAATTATCTGATATTTACTTTATGATCTTGGGGGATGAATTTGGCATTTTAGTGCAGGTATTCTGTTTCATTCCTCTGCTCTCAAGTTTTGAACCATTAAACCCTAAAATCTGTCTGATTGTGTACTGTGATCTCCAGCGCCAGATATTTTGCTTCAGTCCCCTGTAAAGTTAGTAAATGAACATAGGTATTCAGTGATTACACAGCTCACTAAAACAAATGTCATATATAAAGGTCAAGTCCCACATCAAAATAATAATCTAGCTGTGTACATTTCTAGATGCAATATTTATGCAATTTTGATCAGATAAGGCTTACAGTTTTCTTGGGAGTAGACTTATCCAAGAACTTTAAACTATAGTCACTCATCCAGAAAATGCAATTAAAATCCAGCATTAGAAGCAAGTTGAGATTGTTCATCCCTTGCTGATGCATCATCTATGCAAATTGGGATCAGATAGAACTTAAACATGGTCCATTACTTAGAAAGTGTATAATGTCAGAACCAGCATCTGAAGCAAGTCCATAAGTTTGCATCAAACCAAAAACCGATGCACTAAACTATGTATTTCAAGTTGGTGTATTCTACTTGTGTGCCATGTTAGATTGAAATCATACCAAAACTAGGAGGAGTAGCATTTTAAAGGAATTAATTTTAAGAAACTTCCATTTTTAATGATCATTTTTAGTAACCATGGCAACACCGTTCATCATACCAAATAAAAAACTGATGCACTAAACTATGCATCTTAAAGTAGTTTACTTGTGTGCCAAGTTAGATTGAAATCAGACCATAACTTTAGGAGGAGTGGCGCTAGCATTTTGAAAAATTAATTCTTTACAGACAGAAACGGACACCTTACTATCAAATAAGCTCTTCTGGTATTTGACCAGTTCAGCTGAATTAAATTAACCTGGGATGTTGACACTAATGCTGAGGGTATCACGTGCTCCCTCAACGTCCTTGAGGTGAGCCAAAAAATGACCTGTCGATGATAGGAACTAGCAGTGTAAATGGATGTGATTTTTATACAAGTGTTTTCTGTTCCTAAGCCTTTGGATAGAATGCTTACAAGTAGAATAATATAACATTAATATTGTATAATTCTCATGTCTGCATGAATGCTTCGACTGCAGACATCTTCAAACAGTTTGTCTTAATATAAACTTAATTAAATTCAGGTAAAAAAAAATTCCATTGGTCTGGCTCCACCCCATCCCTGGGGGCCTAAATTGTATTGGATTTTCACTTTGTTATGATGTTTGCAGATTAGTAAGTCTTATCCTGCCTAATGTGTTCAATTTGAGATTTTCCCATTAGTATGTGCCCATTTCTCTAGAGAATTTTCTACTCATTTGGAGATTCCACCATTTGCCGAGGAGAGCTGCAAATTTTCACCTATGCTCAGCACTGAGGGTCATTGAAGAGTGAGGAATCTTTTTTTGTGTCAACGTCTACAGCAACTCAGGACCTAAAAAGGGTTTATACTCTGTTGAAGAGTTGGTATTCACATCCTCCTGAGGGATTCGAATTCGCGACGTAAGGATCAACTCTCAGCAGATGCTCTCATGTACCCCTGTGCAACGCAGACTTCTTTCAGAGGGATGAACTGACAGACCGTGAGTATGTCACAACATGTGATCAGAAAAGCTAAATACTAGATAAGCTAAAACGTTAATGATAAACTTTTCAACACTTATTTAAATATTTATTTTGAAATAGATCAATAAAAGCATTTTGACATCAAGTATCTTTATGAACAAAAATTGTACTTTTCATTTTCAAAGATCGACTCATGATTTATTTCTTTATTCTACTTATGAAAATAATTAATAGTATGTGCCATGATTAGAATTAAGATACAATAATATTATACAGTTATTTTACAATATAAGATTAAACATTTATAAAAATACAAGAATCACTGTGCTCTATTCATGCTCATTATTTCAAGTAACAACTTGTAATTTTATTAAGTATAATTATTGAAGATGTGACTTTCAAGGAAGATTCTAAAGAGAGAGAAAGCCAAAGGGCCCAGCAAGGACTGCATTTGGTTTTATAAAAGCCATCTTCCCCCAATTATTCAAAGGATACTGATCCATTTAGTGACAAAAACCTAAAAGTTACAAAGCTTGGTGATCTTAAGAGTCTCCTGTAGGAATTTCAGGTATAGTGTTTTCAATAAAGAGAGACACATTAGTTTTGCAAGATTTGGCCAAAAAAATATAGTCTTGTTTCCTGCAACCCAACCTACCCTATGTTTTTGCACCATGGCCCTAAAGTTTTTTTTAGCTTTTGGGGAAAATTAGAAATTGCAGGAATTTCATGTTCCAAAAGTGAAAAAAGTATATATTCAAATTGTATTTCATGAAATATATGTTTAAAATATGGACTTTCATAAAATTCCACTTGAGTTGTGCATCAACAGACATGGAATAATGACCTACCTATGACATGTTTAATTTGGTTTTGTAGTAGTTCATATCTGAAAAATACCATTGGAAAAAATGAAATAAAATAAAAAAAATAAAAGCATTTTCCTACCTACTTGCCCTATGTTTTTCAGGCTGGTAGCAGGAAACAAGACTTTTCTCCCCATATGTACATGTATATCTACTGTTTTTTTTTAAGTATATAGTGAGAATTCTATTTTAAAAATCAAAAATATAGTTAATAATACTGCTATCTGGCATTAATTGAAGATAACCAATACAGAATCCAATTCAAAACAAGAGTAAAATCATCCAAATTCAAACATAGTAATCACTTGTATTATAACATCTTGTCAAATATACAAACTACTGAAAAAACACTAACAATTCAGCCTGAGGAACCATTTTAAAAAGTGATCAAAGTTAATTAAAGATTTATCTAACAATGAAATCTGATAATTTGTGGTTATGTCCACACATCCTCCAGGTACCGTTTTCCCAGCCTCAATTTGGTCACATGACCTCTGGCTTCACTGTCACTTAGGCCTCTCTTCTCTTGCAAAATTGTCATAAAAGCTTGATTCACGTCTTTGGCCATATTCTTTGCATCACCACAAACATAAATCACTGCATTCCTGTTCTCTATCAAATCAAGCACTTGATCAGCATGCTTAAGAATGTTATCCTGCACATATTTAGGCTCTTCCGTAGAACTATCTCGGGAAAATGAGACAAACAGTTCGGTCAAAACCTGAGCCTCCTGTAGTCTCCTAAGTTCTTCCCTGAATAAGAAATCCTGAGATGGGTTCCTGCAGCCAAAGAACAGAAATATTTCTCCAAACACTTGGTCCTCAGTTTCAGGATGGCTCATCTGCATTTCTCTGTGTTGTAAGAATCCCACAAAGGGGGCTACACCTGTACCAGGCCCAACCAAAATAAGGGGCACAGATACATCAACAGGCAAGTGGAAAATCTGATTAGATCTTGCAGAAATTTGCAACTGTAGGTCTTTTCCATTAGTCACTTCTGATTCCTGATATCCTATATTTTGAACATCTAACGTCCTCTTATCTAACATACCCGTGCATATTCCCTGTCTTGAAAAACTCCTACCATCTCCCTCTGGAATATTGACCACATTGAAGACAATATCTAGCTGTCCCGGTGTTTTCAGTGGGGAGCTGCAGGCAGAGTATGGTCGTGGTTGTAGCTTAGGAAGTGACTCTATTAACCTCTCCACAGGAGGCTGACAGGAAGGAAATGCATGGAGGAGGTCTAGTATACTGATCTCAGGATTCCGGATAAACTTGGTGTAATCAGCCATACCTTGTTTACTACAAAGCTCTTGAAGTCTTCGCTTCTCTTTGGGGTTTGTCGTCTCTTCCACAAGCTGTCTTATCATAGACTTTTTTGGAGGTTCCCTTATATCTATATGGTGAGTGAATAAGTTTTTGAGTGTTGAGACTGTGGGGAGATGGAGTGGGATCACTGCTTTTGCCTTCTTGGTGTCTTTCATCAGCTCAATCTGAAAAACACAATCAGCCTTGTCTAGAACATTCAGCCTCTTAAGTAACATTTCCACCTCTTTTTCTTCATTCTGGCAATAAACAGACACAGAATCCCCTGGTTGGTATGAAAAATCACTGTCAAGTTTTAGTCCCAATTTCAAAGTTTTCTTTATTGCATCCTGTGATGTTAAAATATCTGCACTGATAATTGTGGCATTGGAAATGTTTGATGCAGTAGAAGTATTTAGTGGAGAAGGAAACTGGTTTACACTCTCTGTTGGATCATATTTAATGATGAGATATCCAGGTGAAAGCAGTGGAACTGTTACAGCACTATCACATAGTGGTTGAACTGATTTCCTGAGAGATGCTTCTGGGGTACCTTCTAGTAACACATCTTCAAGCTTTCTTTCCAATGATTCTGTCCCATTAATTACAGATTTTACATCTAATTCTGATGTAGACACATTATGTCCATTAGAATCATCTTGTTTCTCTTTAGAATCAACACTATCATTTGGAGGATCTCCATTTGTTGATGAATGACCGTTTGTTGTAAAATTAGTCACTTCACTTTTCTCACTTTGAGCCACACCATCTTTATTTTCTGCAAGTTTAACTGCACACTGAATACTATCACAACTTGTTTCATTGCTGCAGGGACCAGATTTGTTCAGTGAATCGAGCGATAAAAACTGTTTGAGTGCTGGGAACAGTCCCTCAATCCATGGCTCCACTGCTTGTTCTAACCCCACTGCGTCATCAGCCCAGCCACAGGGATAGAACCGCCGAGCCCCCAGTTCCTCTAATCTCTTGTCCAGGGTCTTACCAGCATTGCAGAAATTAGTATAATTAGAATCACCCAGCCCCAGCAGAGCATAATTGAGATGTGATAAATAATCACTTGGTAGTGTTTTCTTTTTCAATCTCCTGAAAAATTTTAAAGCCGTGTCAGGCGGTTCTCCATCCCCGGTTGTGGAAGTGACGATCACAACACACGTCTCTTTTTCCAGGGTGAATTTCTTCTCCACCTGACTAAGGCAATGTCTTTCGAATTCAAGGCCGTGTGTGACCGAGTTCTGTTGGATCTCCTCAGTAATAGCATCAGCCTGTCCAGTCTGGGACCCAAAAAGAAGCAAGCAACGGTTTTTCTTCTCAGGCATTTTTTACCTAAAAAATAAAATTAAAAGAACTTAGTTTTTGATTAACACATCCTTGCATTTTCATGAATTATAAGTTGATTTATACCTTAGTGTTTAAGAAAGGAAGCAATTGTGTTTTGCATAGATGAAAAATATACAGCTTTAAGTCTAGAAAATTCAGAGAAACTGAGTAAGAATGTTCGAAAGCAAAACCCTCTCACTGGTATCGTGTCGATGCTCAGTGTTGTGTACAGGGTTTAACAAACTGAATACACCCATGAAACTGTTTTTTGTAAATTGGACTCTGTTATTGTTAATTTTTACGATTCTCCGGGTGTGTTCAATTGTTAAACTCTGCAAACACCACTGACCACAGACTTTTAATACTGTGAGTTGATTTTGCTTTCAAACATTCATACTCTGAACTTTCTGGATTATAGTTTTACTATTTTTCATTAGTACACAACAAAATTTCCACTTCTTAAGTACTATTCTATTAAGAATGAAATCAAAAATTCGTGATTCAAGCATTTTAATCGTTATTGTATTTATTATGATCAATTTAAAATTAATTTGTACCTTCTTAAACAATTTAGAAATATTGACATGGATTAAAAGTGACGTTTCACCTAGTTTCATCATGCATCATTCATAATGACCCCACGCATTGACACCGTGATTAGAGTAAACACTTTTAAATTTAATCAAGTCCAGATAAGTAAACATGAACACTGATGAATGGATGTGGTTAAAAGAAATCGCTAACAAATATTTTGAGCTCTTGTGAAAAGTAATGTTTATGGTTAAATGAAGGAAAAAGAAATGAATCACATACCTCTTTTCAGAGTTTTTGCCACGGTAAGTTCGGGCTTACACAATACAGGATCTAGTAATTATGCGACTAAAATTAAAAGTCATCTACGAAAGGCCCAAAACATCCCGGAAACACGAAATGAAGGATAAATGTCGTTAGGGATAGAGTTAGCGGGGTTAGGCTGCAAGGGTAATGGTTAGCATTAGGGTTAGGGTCGACATTAGGGTTACCAAAGTATGGTTTCAGCAATAAAAGAACATTTTTATCTCTAAATTATTAATTATAGCGGGTAGTCAACGTCAATTATCTTAAGACTTACCCTAGGAAGTTGGCTCCTGTTACATAGGCGTCGGAACCGGGGTGGCTGGGGGTGGGGGGTGGGGGGGGGGCTTAGCCCCCCCACCCTACCCATACTTTTTTTTTTTTTTTTTTACAAAGATAGACATATTATAGCAGAGACATATAAAACCAGTTTTATGTCTCTGATTATAGGCATTTAAAATCGGGATTTACCTTTTCTGTTAAACCTTTCAATTAGCCCCCTTTTTAATTTGCTTCCGACGCCTATGTGTTATCATAAGTATTGAGAATTTTTTTTGCCAAGTATTTTTTTGAATCTACACACATATAGCTTAATAATATTAATATCAAAACAAAAAAATGGTGGTGTTTGCGCTTCTTTTAGCACTACGGAACATTTAATATGGCCTTTTTGCACTGTAATTACGTCTAACACATAATTCAATTTTTCAAAGTTTTCCTTCAACATTTTTTATCCAAATAAATTATTGGATCAAACACAGTTTTTTTTCACTTAAATAGTCACATTTAAAATTGTGGCAAGAAAAATTGCTTCGCGGAGTCAATTATTTGACCGTTCCGCAATCAAAAATGTGATTTTTCTAAAGTTAAAAATATAGAAAGAAAAAAAATCTGTTGAAAGAAATGACTTTTTGCTAAATTTAAGTATAGTGGCTAAAATTATCTATCATGTTCAGCAAATGAAATAAAAAGTGGGAGTCTGTGATATTAATTTTTAGACATTACTAAAGTAGTTCTAATTTTAAGCTTAAACTGGACTATTTGATATACTTGTAGCCTACATGTATTATAAAATTCACAACAGTTAATTTATTATATAAATTTTCAGGACCAGCATAGAACATTTCATTGTA
Source organism: Saccostrea cuccullata (assembly GCF_032062105.1). Classification (NCBI taxonomy): domain Eukaryota; kingdom Metazoa; phylum Mollusca; class Bivalvia; order Ostreida; family Ostreidae; genus Saccostrea; species Saccostrea cuccullata. The sequence goes on along the minus strand of NW_026930450.1, from coordinate 356,871 downwards.
CAAAGTTATTTTGTGTGCAGCCTGCATGTAAAATTAGGAATCCAAACTTAACAATGCTGAATACTTCACGATGGGATCTTAATTGAATATACATGTAGTTTAATTAACATTATAGAATCCAATTTTATAGAAAGAAGTTGTTGACAAAAGTTTTATTGTGACGTCTCTTAACTTAGGAAAATCTGGACTGAGACGTCACACGACGTTGTTCAAGTGAAAAAAAAATTGATAGATTACACTTTCAGTACTGGTTCTCAGCTGGCAAAGAGGGTAACAACTTGTCTTTGTAAGGCTTACTTTTTAATTTGTATTTTAAAGGACATGGAATTTCACTCTACAAGTGGAAACCCAACATATACCATAGCCCCCTCTTTCTAAGGAGGAAATTCTTCAAAATGATATGTCATTTTCGAACAATTTTAATATTTCGACAACCTAATGAATTTAAATTATCATATCTATTTTGTTTCCACATTTTCATACAAAGATACACAGCAGGTTCCAGTAAATGTTCTATAAAGACTCTTTTTTTTTACTCACCACCGATATATTAACAGCAGTGCAGTAGAAACTTCAAGAGTACTGTCGCAAAAATATAGTCGAGAAGTGGTGTAAATCAGATTTGGATACTATAAAACTCTAAGGAACTTTTCGAAAATTTAAATGAAAAAATAACCAAAATAAATACATAAAAATCTACGACTTCAACACTCTATACAACTATTCCTCAGATAAGATATGATCTATAGATCTAGGTTTCTTGACATCATAGACAGCTGCTCTTTCAGTAAAATTGGAACTCGTAAATTAAATTAACTTGACATTGGTCATTTGCTAAATTATATTTTGTTAAAAACATTACCCACAAGTACTTTGAAGATGCTATTGAAAACATGCTTGAGTTTCTGAATGACAATATCTATGTGGTTTTGGAGACCAGTCTATAGGTACCAATCCCGCCCCGTAATTAGCAGACCTATTTTTGTATTCATAGGATTAGGAGGCACAATTCATTCAAAATCTTATATACCAGTTTGAGAAGAAGAGAACTCTAGCTTTAGCCTGAACACCTTGACATTTACATATACCGACGACGCATTATCAATTAACAATAATTATTTCCATTCAAATGTCGACACGATATATCCCAGTGAGCTTGCAATTAGGGATACCACAGTCTGACACGTCTGTTTCATATTTGGATATTTTACTAGAAAAAGACTTCAATGGTAATCTAACAACCAAGCTTTATGATAAACACTATGACTTTAATTTCAATCGTCAACATCCCTTACCTTTGCAGTAATTAGCTGCAGAACTGTAGCTCTCCGAAAAAAAATATATTGACAGACCGGAGAGCTACAGTGCCACCCACTGAAAAAAATGTATATTTATAGCACACAAAAAAAAGTACGCTCTGTTCTGGATTAATTCTTCCAAATTCTTACCTTAATTGCGAAAAAGCTATATTTCAAAAAAAGTCTTTACTCCTCTATCAATTACTTTCGTAGTTTACATCTGTATGACAGTGGTATGAAGCACGTTGGACCGAATTATCTTGCAAACCAAAATGGCAGTATAAATAGGCGAATTTTTCCATGATCTCAAATTCTGGGCTAGGAGAGCTATTATAACAATTATAAGGAATGTTTTGTTGTGGAAACAGTGAAAGAATATGTTAGGAACACACGGTTAGTAATATTTTGAGAAGGCTGTTTTAAAAACACGGAGAAATAAATCGAGAACAGGGTACTATTTTGTGCGCAATAAATATACAGTTTTTTCAATGAGTGGCACTGTCTGTCAATATATATATATTTTTCGGAGAGCTACAGTTCTGCAGCTATGCATTAGTATACCCGTAACACCTACATTTGGGGTTTTATATCTCAGTTGATTTAATACGGGAGAGCATTGATTATCTACGTGTGAATATTTTCTAAAACGAGGTAAATTATTGACAAAGAAGTTGATGAAACACGAATATCAACACTCTCACACAAGTCACCATTTCGTAAATTCTATGGTCGAAACAATGACCTTGTCTTCAAAATAATACGATCCAATTGCTGACTGCTTTTCATGCCAATTTTTAGACCATCTTTTACACACCGAATTGTCAACGGATTTTTCCAACGGGTAACCCTTTTCCAACATAGCAAATTTAAGTGCATATTTCTTGGTGAACTTTTCCGTGGTTATCGCGAGGATGCGAGCCAAAGAACTATAACGTAGTCATAAAAATAATTTGTTTGAGATGCATTGTGGGTAGTGTACAGAGGTTTGCTTCGAAAAAAATATTGTATTTGATTGAGCATGTAACAGTAGCCCACAGCTCGCTATTAATTTAAAATGTTGCTGTTTTTTCTGCAGCTGGTACTGTTGACAGTGAGTACGAAGAAATAGTATTTATAAATAAGGTATTTAATTTCTTTAAAGCTAGAAAAAAAAACAGGACCGTTCTCAAAATAATATTGGACTGGTCATTTTGTTAGCAAATGGCTATTGTCCCTCTACCTTTTAAAAACAGTATGTATACTAAATGCATCTCGTTTAAAATAATTCAGCTCAAGGCATATTTCTTTTTGTCAGAGATTCAACAAAACAATAGTAAATTTCAACATTCATAAAATAAATTTATTGTATTATACATTCAGGTGTTTATCTTCAAAGTTGAAAACATACATTCATAGTTCTATAATTTGATATCAGTACCTACACTGACGTATAAGTATATCTAACAAGATAGTCTTGCGATATATTTCGTAACTTTAGGGAGGGATTAAGCAAGTCAATTCTAACTAATTACATTTTATAACTCTAATGCTTCATCACTGAAATATATGGAGATATCGAACAGTATCCAAGCTCCAAAGTCCAAAAAAAACAAACAAACAATATAGGAGCAGAGCAAACACGGACCTTCAAAACATCAGTGGTCGGATCAGGTGCCATCCCTTACTACAAACCTTAATTTTATTCAAAAAAGTTTTCAACATTTGCTGTGAGCACTGTTTATACTAATTATCTTAGAATAATTACGATTTATTTCAAAATCAACACATGTACCTGATCAGTTACTCTTCTGAGGAATCCATTACAAAAAGAAGAAGGCCTATTACATTTATGTGAAAACATATATTTTACTATACATAGTAAGACTTGAAGCGTTGTGTGTGACGTTTTGGGCAAATTAAGGTGTTTCCACCCTCACAATTTTATAGGTTCAAAGTACAAACACTGCATTTATTTTCATTAAATATACTTTAAATTTCCCAATTATTGCAAAAAATGTATAGGTCACCATATCATTTAAGATGCGAAATATAATTAAACAGAAGTGTATTTAAACATAAAAAATCGCAGTTTTTTAGTAAACAGCATTATGAAAATATGTAAAAACTGGTAAAAATGTACAATTCTGATGCTGAATGTTCCTAAATACTTCCTACTTAAAAGATCCTTTTGAATTGTGAATATCAGGGAAACTATTTTACAATAAAGCAAATTCCTGATTGAAGATACCTTAGACGGAGTTCTTGCCCTTGTCAACATTTTTAAAGATTGAATATTTTATTAAATATAGAAAATATGCATTTTTTAAGATCTTTAACTTAACAATATTTATCATTACACCTATTGTAAAGAATTCTTCCAAGAGATATTGTTCTATTAGGTATGAATATAAACTAATTACAGTTTTTGCAAAAACCTATGACATCATAGGAGGGTGGAATTACCTTAACATGGCACTGAAGGAGTTGTTAATCCAGTTATGATACTGACAAGCGTTCCCACTGGAAAAGTATTTGATGCAAAAGCAACAATTCGGATATGTATAAATTAACTTTTTAAGGTAGGATTCTTCTCTGGTTTCTGACTAGATGGAATATTCAAAGTAAATTTGTTGATATGTCTTACATATTTAGATGTAAGAGATTTAAAAGACCATATTTTTCTTTCCTCATCAGAATTATACAACTTTAAATAGAAATGGTGAACTGTGTTTGAAAACTAGCAGGGACTATATTTTTGGCGGAATGGTGGCGTATGAAAATATCTTCTTTTCTGCCTCTCAAATTTATTATAGTACATTGAATTTAGTTATAATTTTTACGCAATCAAAGACTAGACGAAATATTCAAATGTAAGTTAAATTAATAATAAGAGACGAAAGTTTCAAAAAATATCAAATAAATAAGATTTTTCCCACATACTAGAACTATGTTGGCTTTTAAATGCTTCAAATCTAATTACAGATTTGAGCCAAAAATCCGTAAAAAGTGTTATTTCTCTCTTATTTAACGATTAAAACGTTTAGTTTTTTTGCATTATTTTGTTCCTTTATGTGACAACTTAACTATATGTGAAAATTGGAAAAAGTAAAATATAGGAAGCTTATAAAAATAACTAATAACTCCTAAGAATTTAAGAAAAGAAAAGTAAATTCAGATTAGCAAATATCCATTTTATTTAAATTATCCATTCATTTTGTTAATATCATCTTATAGGCCCCATATGGTGGTATCTTTTTTATGCAAAAAGAACCCATTCAATCTTTTGAATTACAAGTAGGTATAGCATGAATGGAAACTGTATTTTTTTTATTTTTAATGTCCAGGAAAAAGGTAATGACCTTGACCTGACCTTGCCTCTAATATTAAACGGTCAAATTTAATCTCACTGATACTTTCACTTAGTGATATTGTCCTTTTGATTCTGTGAAAATTTCATCAATTTTTAAATACAAGAAATATGAGAAGAATCCTACCTTAAATACCATTTTCCCACCCCTCACAAAGGATTGGATACACAAGGATAGTCAAAAAGCCAAATAAATTGTCAACGTCAGTTACATGTACTATGGTGTTTTGCAGATGTTTTCATACCAAATAATATGTTGTCTCATACTGACAGACATACAGACTATGTTAAGTGATCTCTTGCTACACATGTCACCGAAACAGTATTTGATAATCAATCAGGCGCCCGCTGTCCCATCCTAATAGTCTACAATTTCTTGGATTTCTATCATAAAAGAAACTTATCATAGAAGTTCCTGCATAAGGATTAATAAAATTTAAAGATAATGATATAGACTCCATTTTGAATAAATCGTAAGCAGATTGGATAGTCGTTCTCTGAACTGTAGAACTCGACACCAGGTACAGAATTCCACAGGATATAAATCCATTCCCATACTCCTGAACTTTCACAGGAACTTTTATGCGTCTGTACTCTCTTAAGGTCCCAGGGTAAAAATGAAGAACATATATATTATCCACGTCATTTTTCTCAGTGTATATAAGCCACAGGCCATTGTCATCTGCTTCCAAGTCAAAATAGGAATTACTATCTTTGTACAGAGTCGTATCCCCTTCGTAATTTGAATTGATCACGTCAAACGCCATTACTACAGCACGTAAACGGAGATCATAACAAACTATTTTTAGGGTACCTTTCCAATGGTAACAAAATGTACCATTGTACACTACATGGTCCGTTCCTTGGTACATAAACTGAGTTAAGTTATACATGAATGTTTCCTTGCTTTCCTCTGTAGATGAATACTCTGTGAGATACTGTCCACTCACTCCCTCTGTGACCCAGATTTTCTGTGACGTCATTAAAGGATCTCTCATCCAACATCCCTTCAACGACCCAGACTTCGTTTTGAAGAACGGAATTCCAATTTTCTTTATGACACAATCTGAAACAAGAGTATTCGGATCAACATTCAAAGATTATATGCATTAGCACACAAATTATTTATAATTACAGTGGCATACTAGGATATGAGTTGATACTGACAACTTTTCCTCGGCTTCGGTGTCGTTGGGACAAGAGTTGTTGAGGTGGTGGCCACGGTTGTTGTTGTTGTGCTGCTAGTTGTTGTTGTTGGAATTGTTGTCGTTGTTGTCGAACTGCTGGTTGTTGTGGGTGATGCTGGTTATGAAAATAGTTTACACAGTTTACTAAATAACATAATTTTGGACTACATGTACTTCAATTGTAAATGCAAAGAATATTTTATTGAGCAAATTACTAATTAAAACATACGTGAGCATGCCACAACATCAGTAGTCGTTTCTTCCTCTGAAAGAGAATTCTCTGTGGGGGATGCTGTTGTAAAATATGAAAGGTTGCATTACAATGTGTAATTATACTATCCTATAACAAATACATTTTAAATAGTTTATATATCCACACACCTTTGATGTAACTTATTTTCCACTCATTATGTTGCATTCATTATATTGCATAAATGTTCAGTTTACTAACCTTTACAGCAGCATATATACATGTATGTATATTTTTTTCAATTTGTGTCATTATAATGTATTAAATAAGCTGAACAATGAGTTGTTTTAATAAGTTACACTGTAGCCATCATACCATTATATTACTTTTCAAACTGTACAACGAGCTAATTAGGTATACATGTATATTGTACTTATGTGATTTATGTGTATTTATATGTAATCATAAATGTTCTATGTCATGCCACATGAGGCCCTAATTTGGATATAAATTCTATTCTATTCCTCTCTACATCCCACCTCTGAATGATTTAGAGGTTTGTTTTATTCCCACAGATTGCCTTACCACTGTATTTTGGATAACGGTTCTTTCCTATTTATATTACACTTTGACCAGTCTAACGGAAGTGACCTTGACAAATTTTGCATTACCAGATATATACTAATTAAGACCAAGAGAAACCCATTGTTGATTCAGTAAATTCACAGCTTTCATTCTTAGATTGTTTATTAACAGAAGATGTTTGGCTTTGAATGTAATACTGCTTACCGATGTAAGTGCAGGAACAGAGACACGTGTCATTTGATGTTGGAGACCAGGCTTTTCCAGGTGACCCCTTCTCTCCCCGTTCGCCTTTTTCACCGGTATCTCCACGCTCACCCTTAGGACCGGAAACACCCCTTTCACCCCTAGGACCTATATCCCCTTGGTCTCCTTTGGATCCAGTCCCTCCCATTTCTCCTTTCTTACCAGGGAAACCCCTACTTCCTCTTGAACCCACGTCTCCTTTTCGACCAGGGATGCCTCTTTTTCCTTTTGGACCGGTAGCACCCGGGTCACCTTTTTGTCCTACGTCGCCTTGCTTACCTGATCAAAGAAAACATCATCAACATATCAACGGTGGATTGGGGACTGATTGACAGAACTTATAGAAGTTTTTATTATTGAATTTATTTACGTTTTTTGAGAGTATTACAGAAATAACCGATTATAAAGTATTATTTTTCAATGTCTTGGAAATTTGTTTTTTTTTTAACTTTTTTTATATGATATAATTTTTTCTTTCCTTACATGTTTCATAATTTGAAAAAAAAGTGTTCAAATTGTTCATTATTATTTTTGAAAACATGAATTTAATGCATTTAAGATAATTAAGTATCTTGTTGAACTTTTGTTCTTGTTGAACTTTTATCGGTCTTGTTAGTGGCTCTATAGGTAGTGTAAAGCCGTACGCTAATTAAGTTCTCACCAGGATATCCGGGGTAACCTGAAATCGATTAAGAGAATCATTGATATCAGGGTTACTTTTGCAATCTTATATTTTTATCAAAAAGAAAAGAAAGGAAAATATTATCAGCAGGTTTGTTATTCATTCGATGATCAAAAGCTGATGAATTATGTGGTTGTACATAGATAATACCATCGAAAATACTACTGTAATATCTAAGACATTTATAATTTCATTCAGAGTATCTCACAGAGACTACAACGTAAGGATTTAAATTAAATGTTAAGTGAAGGAAGCTTGGCTCAACCTCTTGGTCCCTCAGGTCCAGGGCTCCCTGAAAACAAATAAATAAATAAATTTACTTATGTTTTATTAATTTCAATCAGTCATTTACTAATTTTCATCAATGTAAGAATATTCTTACTTTATAACCTTTGTTGACAAATATAAAAGATGCAAAAGAAATCTACTATTGGAGATCTCCAATATATACATAATGATCTCACTAAACACTAAATCAACCACTAATTCCTTCAGTGATAAACTTTTTTTTCTTTTGTACAGGGGCATCATTCTTAACAAGGCCACACGAAGTTAATGGTTTGGGAAAATAAAAAAAAACTAGCTTCATATACACTTTGTTGTTACCGGAAACTTCAGAAAATTTAGCAAAATTCTTAGGTAAGTGGAGATGTTAAGAAATTTATTTCTTAAAAAAAAATGCATTACAGTGGAACGAAGCAAGGGTTATTTAGAACTTTTCTTTTTCTTTTGAGCCTTTAATATACATCCACAATACCCTAAACCTTTATTTGCCGAGTGTCCAACTTTGTTATATATGCACAACTGTACAATATTTACATTAACGTTCAGTGCCCGAAGTTTTTGGAATAAAAGGCAATTATCTAGCTTATAAGTACTGTATTTTAAATTGCAAGAACAAATAAGAACTTACCATTTTCCCCCTTTTCTCCTATAAAATTAAGAAAAAAAGTATTTTTTCTTCACTAGAAAACTTTGGAAGAAGGATAGAATTATAAGATTATTTTAATACTCAGTATTCCGAATTCTCTACAATTAAGTAAGAAATGTATTGATATGTTTATTTATAAATATATTTATTTACCTTTCATACCGGGTAACCCTGAAAGAATAAAGGGCGACTTTTACATATCTTCTTGCATATGTTTTTACATTTAGAAATTTATTCAACTTCAGCATCTTTTATAAGAAAATATAACGAAAGAATCTTGTAAAATTGATGATTTTTGAAAGGTTACGAATTCAAAATATTTGATTTTTAATAAATTTGTTGTCACATGCAAACTACTAGTACACGATAAAATAAATATTTCTTTTATAAATAAGAAACAATGATTACCTGGTATACCCATAAGGCCTGGGACGCCTGCAAGTGTAAACTAAGCAAGTAAACAACTTGAACAGCTTTGGACATATTCAAATATCTTTACTATCCGAAAAAATTAAACATTTACAATAAATGATAAGTCTTGACAGAATAGAATAAATTTTAAAAAAATGTATGGGCATACAAAACTATAATTTGATGGATAGCCAGGTGTGTGTATCTTTATACAAACTGTCGAAGGTTATGTGCTCTCAAATGCGGGCAATAATGAATAACTCAGTTCGCATGTACCTGAAGCACATTTGCAGCTCTGTTCTGCAGCTATTAACATGATAAAGCAAGTGTTTGTGAATACAAAAACTTTGCACATTTAGATCCCATAAATTCCTTTATATACATAAATACACTTAATATATAGAGGATATCTATATTGTGTGATTTGATATTGGCTTTATCCAACGAGTTGAAATGGTGTATATATTCGCGAGGCTTGCCGAGCGAATATACACCATTTCAATGAGTTGGATAAAGCCAATATCAAATCACACAATTATAGATGTTCTATTTATCTCATACAACTTTCGTTTTAACAAAACTTTGAGACTTCCCCTGCAAAACTACATGAATGATTGCCAATTCAAATCGATGACGTATAACTTGATGACGTAGCACCGTTGACGTTGACATGCTTCGAAAGAAAGTAGACCGTGTTCAAAAGTTAAAATTTTTGCTATCTGCGTCTTTGAAAACATTATGAGACAATTGCTGGATCTTTACATTAAACCAACGTCTGACTGAAAGTTGTAAGGACCATGGGATCGTGAAAATTAACTCTTCAATGTACGGTGGCAGTACAAAAAGTGCTGGTCAAGGCTTTGTAGACTCATTGCTGATCCATGGTAAGCTACACTTACATTACATGTACTAGGTAGGCATACGTTGTATAATATAAGAAAGCATTATTGAAGATATTACAGGAATCTTATAACAACAATCTAACTGCTAGTCTTTACCTTTTCCGAAAACGATTTAAGGGGGGGGGTGTAACATCTGTCTTCAAGTAGCCAATACAGGTTCTTGATAAAATAAGACACTTCTTTGACATATACGAGTCTTTTTCTTGCTTTTAACAACATTACTGCCCTTTATCATTCATTCTATAAGGGCAATAATTTTCACAAATAAAAGTTTCAATTAAATAAAATCTTGAAGCGAGGGATCGTGTCAAAACCGGAAGTGCTATTGATAAAGCATCTACCCGTTGATAAAGTATAAGTTTATCCAACGGCCTGTATCACCCACACGTATGAGATAAAACTTTTTATCTCATACGTGTGGATGATACAGCCCGTTGGATAAACCTATGCTTTATCCACGGGTAGATGCTTTATCAATAACACTTCCGGTTTTGACACGATCCCTCGCTTCGAGATTTTATTTTATTGAAAGAAGAAGGTACACTTTCAATACAAATTAAGCCCTGTATTTTTCCAAAAATATGAAAGTGATTTAAGAAATTAAAATTCATTCTTTCTGAATCATAGGAATTCCATGCAATAAGAATACTCAAATTGTTTTTCTCATTTGACCTCCTGTATGCTAATTGTGACGTCATTAACTGGTACATTTTCCCGTATTTTCTTAAAAAGTTGCAGAAGACATTAATTTTCAGTGAAATTTTCTTCCAGAAAACATACTCTGCCACCGTCGCCCAGAAAGATTTTGATATATGTGATTTTTCAAAGCAGTTTACATAATATATCCAAAAATTGAAGTGGGCGACGGTGGCAGACACTATTTTCTAAAGGAAAATAAGCACAGAAATGAGTCATTCTGAGGCTTTTCTGCACCAAACTTAGAAATCTACCGAATTTGTGACGTCATATTTTCAGAATGGTCCTCCATCATGCCGTATTCTTTAATGATTTATCATATTCATCTACTAACTATTATTAAAGCCAATTTCACAACTTTTTAAAAACATTAAATTTTAGGGCACAATAAAGCCCAAACCGTACCTTCTTCTTTTATTTGTGGAAATTATTGACCTTATAAAATGAATGATAAGATCAATAATGTCGCTAAAAGCAAGAAAAAAACACGTAGATGTAAAAGAAGTGTCTTCTTTTATCAAGGTACCTGAATCATGCTGTATTGGCTACTTCAAGACGGAGGTTACATCCCCTCCCTTTAAACCGTTTTCGGAGAAAGTAAAGCCTAACAATTAAGTTGTTGTTATATAAATATTCCTTTAACATCTTCAATAAATGCTTTCTTATATTATACTACGTATGCCTACCTAGTAACATGAGTAATGTAGGTTTAACTTGCCATGGACCAACAATAGCCTTGCCTAGCACTTTTTGTACTGCCACCGTACATTGAAGAGTTAATTTTCATGATCCCATGGTCCTTACAACTTTCAGTCAGAAGTTCGCTTGATGTAAAGCTCCAGCAATTGTCACATGTTTTCAAAGACACAGATAGCAAAAATTCTAAATTTTGAACACGATCTACTTTCTTTCGAGGCATGTCAACATCAACGGTGCTACGTCATCAAGTTATACGTCATCAATTTGAATTAGCATGTATTTCCGCAGGGGAAGTCTCAAAGTTTTGTTAAACGAAAGTCGTATGAGATAAATAGAACATGTATAATTGTGTGATTTGATATTGGCTTTATCCAACTCGTTGAAATGGTGTATATTCGCTCGGCAAGCCTCGCGAACATATACTGTACACCATTTCAACTCGTTGGATAAAGCCAATATCAAATCACACAATATAGATATCCTCTATATATCTGGACAGTTATTGGTAAGTCTACAAAACTGGTGGTTAGTGATACAGAATGTTACTTCTGTATTTGTACTACTGACATCCAAAGCAAAAAGACATTTAGACACAAGTTATAAGTTAGCATCCGGTAACTATACTATTAAACGAAAAATATGCGCTTTAAAAATGCTTTGAAAATACACTCTTACGGTAAAACTCATTTTGTGTTATACACCTACATGTATATTCAATTTTTAACGATACCCAAAACACACTTTTGCCATCTTTTCTTTTAGGCCTACAATAATTTATTTACTATACCATTTTTTGTACTATTTATTCACTTATTGTTTATTTCGTCATATATAGAAAAAGACTGCAAAATCTTACCTCTATCTCCTTTTAGACCTGAAATATATCTTATATTACTTCACCAAAAAGGAATGAGTATGTGATACATTTTATTATTATTTTGAAATTATTTTGATCTTATGTAAGGTATGTTTAAATAAATACATTTTTCATTGGCAAAATACACACACTGACTTGTAGTTAGGCTAAATAGCAAGCAAATATAATTCGACTGTTTTTGTTTAACCTTAAAAACGAATAAATAAAGCTCACCTGGTAAACCTGATAGCCCTGGTTCACCTGCAAATTAGAAATAGCAATATTTGTGACGAAATACAATAACTTGGAAAACAACTCTTACAATCCTTGTCATGGCATAAATTTGTTGATGCAAGGCTTTATAACTGAGAAATTCAGTTATAGTTAAAAATGACAATAGTGAATAAAATAGGAAGAAAATAGCCAAAGCAAAACATTTATGAAATAAAAAAAGAAGAAATGGTTTTAGAATATCAAGTGATGGAATGAAATTTGTAATAAATTATCATAACAGCATTGATGGTGAAAAAAAAATACCTAGAAAATATCCATCGCACGAGGCTTGTGATGCAGAGCACCATTTGACGAAAAACGATAACAAAAACGCTAACCATAACGATATTTGTGCTGGGATATTATAGCTAGAAAATGCACCATAAAAAGACGTCAAGGAATAGAAATAGAAAACTTATGATTGAATAAAAAAAAGTTTAGTTTGAATACTTCTTCGTGGTTACTTTTAATTAAACTACATATGGTAATACATGTATATAAAATTGGTAAAATATGTTGTTAATGAAGTAAGCTTCTATGGTTTAAAGATTTTTTTTGAGGTAGATCACTGTCCATTAAAACATGTATTTATAGCAGAATATATAACAGATTATAAAAAGTGGAGGTGGTTTACCTTTTTCTCCTAGTATACCTGAAAAGAATCACGTTCCATACATGAAAGAAATTATACTAGTTTTTTAAAAAAAACTTTCTCGAACAAAATGAATATTTGGTAAGTTCATTATACACCTTAATAAATCTTTCTAACTCATTTCAATATATAACTTATGTAGATCTTTTTAGTGGAAATATCGAGATATGAAGGAAATATTTACTGAAGAATACAGTGTTCTTACCGTTGTCTCCTCTTTTACCTACAAACACGACAAAGGCACATCTGAGTAACTTCTTACTGTATTGGTTTAGAATTTCAGATACTTTTAAACCTCAAACATTTTTTTTTCGGTTGTGTTACAACTTTATACATGGTGGAGATACATATATATCGAATGATATGCTTGCTTTTAAGACAGGTTGAATAATTCATGTTATAAAATTCGGAATAAGATATATACTTACCAGGCAATCCTGGTATACCTAAAAAGTTAACTTTTAATTATAATCACGTGAAGGAATGGACTTTTAAATAACAACTATTCAAACAAACACACATAAGAATAAAACAATTTCTGTGGCTTTCAATTCGAATTCTAATCTAGATATATTGAAGACGCGTTATCCATAAAAATTATTTCATATCCATTCAGGACTGTCGAGTATGTCGACTGTTTATATCCAAGGTAAAGATACATCTGTTTAGTGTTCAGATATTTTAGTAGATAAAGACCTTAATGGTAATATAACAACGAAACTTAATGATAAACTTGACAACTTTCAATTTTTCTATCGTAAACTTCCCATACTTGTGTAGCAATACATTTATACCCTTATCAATTGCATATGAGCCCAACTGATTCAATACACATGGGTTTGCTCAACGTACAATGTACGTACAATTTCTCAAACGAGGCAAGCTATTGACATGCAAACAATTTGAATAATCAAAGATCTCTACTGTCTCGCTTAAAGTCATCATTTTGCACATTCTTTGGTCGATACAATGATCCTGTCAGCAAATACAATTTATCATTGAGTCCATTATCAATAAGCGGGAAGCTGACTTAGTTTTATATGCCAGTTGGTAAATATATAGATCATGTTTAAAATTACACACTGAATTGTCTACAGATTTTTATGGTTTCACAATCATGGCGTTTGCCCGATAATGGTAGATACATTTTTACCCATGACAATGTTTTTAATTTGTTTTTACATGTTTTAGGTGATCTTTTCAGAGAGAGAGAGAGAGAGAGAGAGAGAGAGAGAGAGAGAGAGAGAGAGAGAGAGAGAGAGAGAGAGAGAGAGTAAAAATTGAATATAGTTAAAAATATACATGTATAGTCTTAAATTTTTAATTTCTTTAAAGTCATAATATTAATTAAGAAATCAAAATTATCAAATATCCTTTTAGATACACGCAGAAGATATAAACCTTACTTGAATCATTCCAAATATCCGCTACATGACATCGTAGGGAATATATGTTAGTATTTTTGAATGCACCAATGCATCCCAAACACTGCACACAATAAAATTATACTCACCCTCTTCCCCCTTTTCTCCCTTACACCCTTTTACTCCTTTACCATCGATCCCTGGCTCTCCTGACAAAGAAGTAATAAGCTTTTATGGTGATATTACGTATTTTTCAGAGATGTATAATATTTGATGGATAATATTATTCAAGTGTTTAAATTATATTATTCTTTATTTATGTCGATCTCGATATTTTAAAGTTAACTTTCTCCATGTATTTTTATTACTTCATGCTTGAATATATACTAGCAGTAATTGGTGTTTATCAAATTATTTGGGAAAATTACCCTTTTCCCCTTTAGATCCAGGAGGTCCAGGAATAACTGAAATGAAGAAAAAGATACTAAGATACTAAAATTAGATGTTTAAAAGGACCCTTTATTACACTCTATGAGTGCTATTAAACCGACAAAGCGAGAGAAGTATCTGTATTTAATGAACTTTCTTACCCGGAGTTCTAAGATCACAGTCCGAGATTACTTTCCTGCAAAATCTGTAGTCAATGGTCTAAAAAAAAATGAAAAACATTTTAGAATTCAACAAATTTTACCAGTTTTATAATTATCATAGCCTTCTATGATGACAGGAAAACCGATATTAATAGTTTTTCAAAATTGCTAAACTCATTAAACACGTTAAATTTGCTTAATTCATCAGACCATATTCCAAACAAGATAAAGTCATACTCTTACATTATTTCTTTTTACTCACCACATTATCGACTATGAACATACTATTACGCCGCAGACGGTTAGATTTCCCGCGTAATTTATCTTCGTACCTTGAGTAAATATTTATCGTCTGGTCATCGTGAAAACAACTATTTCTGCTTGTAACAAACAGAATACCAGTAAGGCACGTATTTCCAGCAATAAGTAAGTATATAATTTTGATGTGCAAAGCCAGATCACCTTGAGCCTCCATTTTGTTTATGGAAGAGATCTGTGAGCGCTTGCTTATCAGACATTGCCCTTGATAGATGCTTTCTCCAGTTATTATAACACTTGGAATATTTTTCCAGTAAAAAATCTTATCAAGAGAAGTTTTTTGATACAACACGTTTAAGCAAGGTATTGTTGATTCAGGTTTTCTAGTTCCAATATCTTAGATGCCTTTGTTTATCTCGTGCAATTCGATGTTGGATCACGGAACAATGGATGTTTAATTGATTATTAAAAAGAACATATATAAGTGAGCAGCTACAGGGCGTTCAGAAGGCCTATAGTGCGACAATTATGATAAAAATTATATTGTTTTTTAAACATATTTTATTAAATGAATCAAAAGGATTAGAAACATGGTTCGTACCTCGTCCCTCTCCCTATATAAAACAATATGTCATGCAATTAAAATATTAAAATATAATATTTTCAAGTGATATAAGTGAATAACAATTGAAATCAATTTAAAATCTGCATTTTTCATCAATAAATTTATGGACAGCATCAAAAATATTTTTATTAGTTAATACACGCAAATCTTTATCACCCCATAATAACTTGTTCGTGTTTGAAAAGATTGTTTCTATCATTTGCATAATTTCTACAAGCAAAAGAAATAATAATGATCAACATTGATCTCTCTTCATACTTTCCACATGAACAAAGAGGACTGCTGATAATTTCGAGTTTATATATTATCATGATTAAATATTTAAAAACAGTTGTGTCTTAGTTTTGTATAAATTAAGCATGTGTAGCGTTTGCCAAAAGAGAAATACGTTTTAAACCTAAATTAAATCTTACTTATAAAAAATTTGTTTTATCAACTAACATTAAAGCCTACTTTAGGTAAAATTTTCACAACTTGCAAAAATCTCACCAAAATTAAAATTATTTGCATATGAAATAGTATATACACAAAAAGGCAAAAAGATCATTTTCTCATGGTATAACACGATTTTTCGATAACTCGAGTAGGTCGTCTTTCCATTCAAAATTTATCTTCAAAGTTCTCACAAAAATGCACATTTTTTAATTAATAAATCAAGGAGCAAAGACCAAATATATCTTTAAATACACTTTTAATACACAACATTCACATTTCATCCGAAAATATTTGTTTAATCAAAGGTTATATCACGACCCAAATTTGAATGTATTCAACAGGAGTTATCATTATAGTTCAAACCCCACGAATACCACTCTATTTTTTAAATAACTGATTTATTTTTTTCTCTCGAAGTTTTGTTTATCATAATTTTATAAAATTTACCATAAAAATTTTACTGTAAATGCTTAATTAACAAAATGAATATGATTCTTATAAATATGAAATTATAGTCTTTCTGCACACTTTGTTCACCCATATCCATTCTTACAGAATGATTAACCCTGTGATAAAATTTTAAAAATAGTCGATATCTAACATCATAGCGAATTTGTATAAAGATCCCTCAAAGAAAATTAAAATTGTGGAGGACAGAACAAGATACCACTGCTACCAATAGACTGTGAGAAATATGTGAAAAAAAATATTTTATCGTACAATGATATAAAGGTATAGCAATAAATTATCATATCATTATATTATTCCAATATTTTATAATGTCCATTTCAAATTGGATCGGTATTATATCATATAAAAATGATAAAGCAAACTAATATTATATCAGGTTAAGAATAGTCAAATATGATTTATTAAAAAATATGCAGACATCAATACATGTGACATTCTAAACAGGGTTAACTGATACAGGGTTTTTTTCACGAACACGAAAACAACGAAATCAAGTGAAAATAAGTAATTCTCAACACACGCCAAGGAGCTTATTCTTTTATTATGACCAATTCATCACTCCTTCATGGCACCTGATCCCACTTCTGATGTTTCGAGGGTCCGTGTTTGCTCTGCTCCTAATTTGTATTGTTTTATGGACTTTAAATTGAATACTGTTCATTATCTCTATATCCTTCATTTATCTAATTTTTTGCTCTTTATAAAGCGACCCTTTTTATATTAAAAAAAAAATAGCACCTACATCTTAATTCTGGTAATGCAAATCAGTAATTGTAAACTACGCAGTCTCAATATGCATTAAAAGGCAATGGATTCAAACTATTGCTATAGTATCATACATGTACCGTATAAGTAGAAATTTTAGCGAGAAGCTTATTTAGCGATTTCTTCTTAAAAATTGGGAATTTATTTTTAGCGACAGTTAAACCTAGCGCTTTTAAAATGCTTACTTAAGCAGCTATTACAAATAAAATGCAATTGATTTTAAGCGGTATTCAATTTAAGCGATCTCATGACCCTCGCTAATAATGCCAAAATTAAATCCTCGCTAAAAATTCTACTTATACGATATTTTAAATATACAAATGTTACTCAAGTTAACAAACGCAACAAGAAAAATGATTGTACTCACCGAGGAGTAGAAGTCGTAGGATGAGGACAGCCCGGAGAAGGTGACGTCTTGGTACATTTCCGGTGGCTCCAGGTTGTTCCTTTTGGATCTCTGGGTCTCATCCTCGCTGTTATTTCCGCCATGGCTGAAGGGAAAGTTCGACCATCTGGCCTCATTCAACCGTTTTAGTTCGGTATAAGCCTCCAACGAAATCCAAAGTGCTGCAATGCTGGTGGCGGACAAAACAAACAATAGAATGTATATAATTCTTAGATGAAAGAGCGCCCTATGTGTCTCCATCTCACGAACCATGGCAAAAGATGTTCCATTCATACAGACGGTGCAATTATAAAGAATAAACGAAGAACAAAATATATTGCAATAGGTTAGTCGTAATCATTCAACAGGATTTCTCTAATAGGTTTAGATAAACTATTGTCTGTCTAGATGCAATTGCATGATATTTCCAAAAAGTGCTCGTTAAAAGGGCAAAGTATATCTTGTGGATCAAGCGATTTTAATCATTCCGACTCCCCCTCTAACGCCGTAAAATCTTTGATTTTCTGTATAATGAGCACCCCCTGTTTTTGTATACGATTGAGGTAGATCTACCGATAAAGCCTAATAATCCAATGTACTTAAACACCATTCCACAACTAGCAATGAAGAGAACCCGAGTGAAGGTTGCTCAGTCTTGTCGTCATATGTGTATAACCACGAATAAATGTAAAATTTATGAAAAATTACCGCATTATTATGATTTATAACAGCCAAGAATTCAGGGGGGGGGGGGGGGTCAAAAGGTGTGAAAATCTTTGATATGTTTCATTCCACTTATATCTTTAAATACGAAATGTTTTCAAATCCATGCCAGCAGACTATAAAATGTACATATGTCGGAAATTGTTCCTTATTGAAAGTTATTAAAAAAAACATTTATTGAATTTTAATGAAAAACAAAATTTTTAATTCTAACTGTTTGATGCATAATTATTTTGTACAATGTATTAGAATACATGTATTACCTCAAAATGAAAAATCTTTAGTATACTATGAAATATGGAGATAACGAACAGTATTCGAGCAAAAACGTCAATTAAACAATACAAAACTGGAGAAGAGCAAATACGGACCTCTAAAACATCAGAGGTGGGATCAGGTACCAAGGAGGAGTGAACATCCCCTGCCGACCGGTCACATCCGCTGTGTGCTCCTTATCATGATCTGGAAATAACGGGAAAATCCATGGACAACTCAGTGTGTAAATAATGGGCTAGCAATCAATATGAAAAAAAGTCATTTAGCATTTGACTTAATGATAAAGAACAAAAGCCACGAAGTACCAAAGTACGCCCTGTTACCAAAATGTATAAAACTTTCCATAATAATGTGTAAAGATTAGCAGATTATAAAACAATTCATTTTATGACAATATCTATTTTAGTTTTCTTTTTACAGTCGTTTAAAGTTGGTATTGTTTTTTAAATGAATGCTACATCATGACGTTAGAGCTATATGCTTTTTAACGTCGTAATGACGTTATTTCACAGGCACTTGTTTCGTATACGGGGTACCCCTACTTATTTTTACCACAGAGGTAAAAATAATTAGGAGTGCCCCGTATACGAAACAAGTGCCTGTGCTCCTTTTGCCTTTTTAGCATTTTGATATATATATACATATTATTATACAAGAAAGTGATTATGTATTGTATATTAATGGAATAAAATTCATTCTATCATGAGGGTTTTTTATATAGAAGTTCTGAAACATGAAATAAATAACATTTTCTAACTTCGTGTACTTTTGAGAATTAATTGCCAAATGTTAGATTTCTTAAAATTTTGATATTCTGACACTTTACAGATTTGTACACGATAAAGAATAGACTCTTTACTTAGATAGTAAAGGAATTTTGTCGTAAAATTACAACTGTATAAATTTAAATGTCTATCTCAATAGCTTTTCTATCTCCAAAAGTAAACATATACTCGCGTACATGTATTTCTCATGACATTTTTTTTTAAATAGGCATGTTCCAAATATGTGTGTATAAATTATATATAAAAAAAATTGTATGACTTGGCATTTATTTTATAAAAATAACAATATCATTACGAAGTATTTATGATATCACATAACAGTCATATTAACAATACCATTACTTAGTATTTACAATGCACATTATGACGTAACAGTCATTTACATGTAGAGTTTCCCATCAAAGCATCCAACTTAAAACACGTGCAGTAGACAATACATGACAAGGAGTAAGCTATCATTGTGATGGAAATAAATTGTATACACAGTAATCATGGGCGTCGAAAGCAAATTGAAAGTGGGGGGGGGGGCTTAACCAACAAAAAAAAAAGGTAAATCACAATTTTCAATGCCAAAAAAATCTCTATTTTATGTAAATAATGGCTTTACTATGAGAATGAAAGATGTCAGTCATCATTTGGCTCAATGATTAATTGTATTAGCTGGCAAGGTCATTGTATCGACCATAGTACTTATGAATTGACGACTTTAAACAAACTGCTGATGTTCTTGCTTCGTCAACTTGTTTGACAATAAATTACCTCGTTTTTGAAATTGTTCATTTGTAGAGCATGCTCTTCCGTATCGAATTAACTGAGAAATATAAACACTGTATGCATCCAGGTGACAAAGGTATATTGCTGCATAAGTAAGGAAAGTTGACGATAGAAAAATGAAAGTCTTCACATGTGTCATAAAATTAAGCTTTGTTGTGAGATAACCATTAACGTCTTTTTTAGTAAAACAGACTCTGTAGTTTCTTTTATTTCAAGCTCCCCGGGATTTATAGTGCGGGGTCTTTGCTACATGTGTATAGTATATTGATAAAAGGAACTGGAAATGGCTGGATCTGTTTGAAATGGAGAGTAAGAATGAAATTTCCCCTGAAAGCATTGTATTGGATTATGACATAGCTTATATAGTGAATTATTTGTAATTTGGGATTGAAAACGGAAAACAAAATGTAAACTATAACATTAATTTACACACACTTAAAACAAAGAAGATGCTTTGAGTATCTACAAATAACGTCAATTTCTAATAACAGAGAATTAGAATAACTGCAATATTCCAAAGAAGTATATTTTTTAAAAGAAAATTTTATAAATCTTTCTTAATTGAGGCATAATTTCATTTCAAATTCTACATGATCCATAAGTTATGTTTGAAAATAAACAGTGCATAAAATGTGTTCATTTGTTAACATCAGACTATAAGGGGCTTTCGTAGGTACTAGTAAGTCTTAGCTAGCTAGACTGCAAGAACAAACGAATGACATCTTTCTTACGAAATAGTGTGATCTAAGGTGCCAAAGATATCAAGAATTGAGGAATTTCACAGGTGCATTGTTCAACGCAATTTACAGATCCTCTGCTTTTAACAGCTGCCTGAGTGCCTTCTTCTTACGCAATCACAAAATGCTCCCTGTACTCTTCTTTGTTTTTATTTATTTTTCTCTTTCCATACTTTGTAAACATCATAATTTTGTTTTAAAGACGTCCATGTTAGTTCTGCACAAATTTAATTAAAGCAGGTGATAAAGGCACACCGTTTTCTGATTCTATTTAAAACGACGCCTGTAAGCGTGGAATATATTATTTTTGGTTTCTTTACAATTCCTTTAAAAATTGTTATCCAATTGTTTTATGTAGGAAATGCGTATTATTTAAAGATTTGTATTGTACATGAATAAGAGAGTAAAACTCATTTTAAAAATACATGCTTCTTTATTTATTTTAGTTATTTATGACAAGTATTTCGATTTTCGACAGATGAAACTGTTAAACAAAAACCTATCATAGTTGTGCAACAGGGTTATCAATTTATTTTACTCAAATTTTTACACGTCAACTATATGAAGTAAGTTCAATATTTAACGAGGCCGAGTCTAATTCGAGTGCGCATCACTTTGCGCAGCTTTTTAATTTCATGCAGTTATTTGTGTGAGAGTATACTTTTGAAAATTATTTTATTTTAAATACAAAATTAACATTATTTGTAACTCCTACTGATCTGAAAATGTGATTTTACGACAATTATTGGAAAAAGAACGTTGAAATGGCTCTAACATTTCGGATTTTGTAAGCAATGCATGACGCTGAAGATTGATGCATGACTCGCTTGTATGTTCAAGACGTCCATGGATATTTTACTAAAAACTGATGACATATCTTCCCAAGAAACATACTAGCAATCTAAAAATTGCTATTTATGCCGAAAAAAATTGTATGCATCGATAATTCATCAGCAAAGATATGTATTTATACCGTAAAATGGCAATTTTAGAGGTATTTGGCTTCGAAAAAATAAACTCCGTAATTACTACCTAGACCAATCGAGATGGTGAACTTTTTTTAAATTTCACAATTTGGTGACTTTTTACATTTACTTTCATTTACTTGAATGAAAAAAAAAATCCCTAGGGCAGAAGTACAAAAAA
The DNA here is from genome assembly GCF_032062105.1 of Saccostrea cuccullata. Taxonomy (NCBI): domain Eukaryota; kingdom Metazoa; phylum Mollusca; class Bivalvia; order Ostreida; family Ostreidae; genus Saccostrea; species Saccostrea cuccullata. The sequence goes on along the minus strand of NW_026930450.1, from coordinate 334,586 downwards.
TATGGGGAAAATGTAATAATTTGGCGATTTTCCAACAAATTCCCATACGGTCCAATAGTAAAGTTTGACAACATTTAAGATAGCCCACTAAGAAATCGGGTTGGTTAACATTCGATTTTTTAATCCTAAAACAATAAATATAACCGTAAAAATTAGTTATCAAAAATTTATCAAAATCCTTAGGGCAGAAATAATTAGACTCGGCCTCGTTAAATAAGAAATAAAAATTAATTTCGCAAGTAGTTTTTATAATGTAGTCATTACCATAATTTATTTTAATTAACTTCGCAAACGAGGATTGTCAAACCCTCTTGATATTTGCTGGATTCGATCAGACAAAACTAAGCGAATCTTTTATTCTTCAAGTATTATTTGTGTTAAATTCTTTAATACACCATGCAGTAAATAATTTTAAAAAATATTGTATCAACAGTTTCGTTTGAGGACATCATTTCGCAAGCTTTGTGGTCGATACTATGACCACCAAGCCTTAAAACGCCTCTCACTGAGTCAGATGCTGACGAGTTTTTTTTTTATTATTACTTGCTAGTCTATTATTCACACTGCATTGTCCACGGTTTTCCCATTCCGTTTCTCCCGATCAACACAAGGAGCACATGGTAAGTGTGACCAGTTGACAGAGGATGCTCACTCCTTTATGGCACCTGATCCCACCTCTGATGTTTTGGAGGTCCGTCTTTGATCTACTCCTGATTTGTATTTTTAGGAGTGGAACCCTAATAACATTAAATACATCCATAACATGTTACAGATCAAATAATTACTTTTTATTGGCAAAAAAAAGGTGTCATCACCTAGATATAAATGTAAAAAAGGATAAAACCATAATGAAACTGTTCATTTCGTTTAAATACGAAAAATAGATGTCACAACGTCCTTCACTAGTCTTAACTTTCAATACGAAATTTAAATGAAAAAAAATGTAAAGAGGGAAACCTGAACTGGGATGTCAAATAGAGACATGCTTTATGGTCAAGAAATAACAAAAGAGAGACAAATAAAAATGTTCAAATTGACCTAGCTATTTAAATAAAGCATAAAAATTGAATGCCCCTGCCTTATTAACGTTCAACATTTTATGTTTACTGTCTGGTTATTTTACGAGACTATAAAAGAATATGTGCGGATAGTCCCTCATTGCAACTGGTTAAAAGTACATTATTAAAATTAGTCAACAATAAAGTACAGTTTTATATAATCTTTAATCTGTTAAGAAGAACAGAAACACAAACTGACATTAAGATTTAAAGCATTCAATCTCAGGAAACTGATGAAGGATGCTATACACTTAGTGTAATAGACGGTCGGAAGCGGCCGCTCCAATAATACTCAGTGAGTAAGAGCAAAGAGGGAGGAAAATATCAAGAACAATAATGGATCATAACAGGTTTAATGTGCTTATTATGATTTACCTTGCAACTCTTGGAACTAGGTATTTAGTTAGGTGTGAAGTTTTCACGGAATCTGAGCAATCAGCCGTAGATGAGATGATAAAGGAATTAATGAACTGCAAGCGAATTCCAGGTAGGTCATACGATTCTTGGCAAAAAGATGTTAGACATTCTGGCTGGAAAAAAAAAAAACAATTCTGTATTTACTTTGACATCTTATATGAATAAACGACATTTGGAACAAGAGTATTTATTCAATGATAATATAAATAAAACAAGGTCACAAAAATAAAACAATTTATTTTTATCAGCACATTCTCTAATTTATTAAGTTTAGATGATCAAAACATGAAAAGGATCGATGTAAAATTAAAAAAAAAAGTAATTAAAAAGTAATACGAATTCAGGATCAAGGCATGGAACAAATGTACAATTAGAATGCATACTTTCAGGTTCGCAAGAAATATTTTTTTTTTACTTTTTGAATAAAAAAACTAATCAAGACAAGAACTACAGCTGTATATACATAGACATCTAGCAAAACTCATTAAGTGTAGGTTTGAGCTCAATGTGTTATCAAATGTGATTTGCTGAAAATCTTTACAAAATTTGATAAATCTTCATTAGTTTAGCGATTGTATGAATCAAAGTCTTTAGTCACTTGTTTGATAATGTACAAGTTCAATGATCTTCCCAAAATGTAAAAGGTAAGGACTCTAAGACGGCTTGGAATGGTTTCTTGTGAAAGTGGTAAATGAATACCATAAGAACACACATTTAGTAATAACATAAAGACAGTAAAAGAGAGTTCTCTTTGTGTGTAATATATCTGATATATTCAGCGATTTACAATGTGTATTGCTCTCTGCTCGTCCATCTCATTTTTGGAATAGCAAGCTGAAATCCTTCAACTAAGTTAAATCTAGAATTAAAGCTCTCTTTATGAAAAAGACACAAAATGACTCTCTGTTTAAATTACGTACCGGTTTACAGGTCTGGGGTTGAGTATAACCAAAGGGGAGAAGTCCCTGGCCAAAGGTTATGGGGTGGCGGACGCGGAGGAAGGCACCCCTATGACCGAAGACACAGTCTCGTGTATCGGTTCTACGACTAAGGCGTTCACAAGTGCTCTGCTAGCTGCCCTCATAACACGTGACAAGAGTCGGGGAGGAAGGTGAGTAGACTTTATGTATGCCAATTTCTAAATAAATAGTCCAACTGAAACAAAAGATATTGAAAAGGTTCTCGTTTTTCTGGGACAACCCTCGATGTATAAAATTGCTTCAAAATAGATTAACTGATACAATTTTAATTTATATCCATTTTTAAAAAAAGTACATGTTCTGGTGACTGATTAATACGTTATTTTATTTCATTATAAAATGTACTAGGACATTGTTTGTAAAGTATTAAGTTTTTTTGATGAAAAATACTTTCATAATTTCAGTTTATCCTGGATGACAACTTTACGGGAAATATTTGGTGATGACTTTGGTTTGACTTCTGACCCCGTGATAAGTTCACAGGTCACACTAGCAGACATTTTGTCACATCGCTCCGGTGTTGCCTCAGCTGACGCTTTGCTGATGGCGCAGATTTATTCGGAGAGTAACAGAAATTTACTTCTCAGGTGAAGGCAATTCCTGAAATCTAAATATTTATGTTAGTAAAGCTTTTCTGGCTTGCAACCGGATAACATCAGATTAATTGACGGATGAAAGGATTCCATTATCGGTTTTGTTGAAAACTAAAAAGATTTTCGCAACCATTTCTTACTTTTATCCAGCATTATAACATTTACGAATACAATGTCTGCTAGTACTCAATAAAAGCTTCTCAATAATGATTTAATGCCTTACAATAACTTCAGTACTTCAAGTCTACGAGTCATTGTACTTGATCCTCTTGTTTTGTTAGAAAGTTCATATTTGTAGTATGCAGTAATTAAGTCATCTCATATTTAAAGCATTATGTACAATACCAAGTCATTCTAAAAATTCTTGTAGACAATTGCACCTTATCCCAAAGAAAGGAGTTTTTCGTGGTCAGTTTAGTTACAATAACTTAATGTACAGTCTGGCGGGGCTGGCAGCCGAAGCGATAGGGAAGAAGCCTTACTTTGAGTTACTGAAGGAGATGATACTGGATCCTCTAGGAATGGACTCAGCAGTGTTAGTGGACGATCTAGATTTTACCCTGAACACCACTAGTAAGCCACATCAGATCATCAACAGATCCGTCCAGATGAGCGATACAAAATTCTACAGGTAATCACGTGCTGGGGAAAGTTTACGTGTGCAATGTACTTGGCTCTCTGTCTCAGTTCAAAAGGGTCATTACAGATTAGACTTTTTGAGTGTGGAATTTAAGAACATCTAAGTTAATGTAACATTTTATTATCATTTTAAGGTTAGGTTCCTTTTCCCCGGCAGGAGGGATATGTATGTCACCGACAGATTTCAACAAATGGCTGTTTTTCCTAAATAGCAAAGGAAAAACAATGTCTAAGAAGACAATCGTGGACAGCATGGTTTTTCTCGACATGGTTTTACCAAAACAGGCACTGGACATTCTAACTCAGTATGCTTTTGGTCTGTATGAGACCTTCCCTGAGCCGTCCTACACCTCTTGGTATGGAATGGGTTGGTTTGGTCGCTTCTACAGAGGTAAAAATTGCTTCTTCACCATTTTCTTTTAAACACGGTACCGTATATGTGATACTTTTCTCCATAATTAGGGCATTCTTTTTTTCATTAATGAAACATATGGAGAAAATGAGCAGTATTCAAGTTCAAAAAAGCCAACTGAAAAACGCAAAATTAAAGCAAAGGAAATACGGATCTCCAAAAATCAGAGGTGGGATCAGATGCCACGGAGGAGTGAACATCTCCTGCCGATCGGTTAAACCCTGGCTCATTGTCATGATCTGGCAATAACGGAAAAGTCTGTCGACAAATCAGTGTGAAAATAATTGCCTAACAATATGAAAAACGTAAGTCAGCATTTGACTTAAGGATAAATTTCAATTGCTGACAAGGTCAGCGTTTTGACATAGAACTTACGAAAAGGTGACTTTAAAATGGCAATATTCTCGTTTCAGCAATTTGTCTGTTAATAATTTGCGTCTAAGAAATTGTTCATACGTAGAGGGAAGTTTACGATTGAATAGTAAGTCATCACGTTTATCATAAAGCATGGTTGTTAGACAAAAATATGCTTAGTTTCTGATTGACAATATCTATGTTGTTTTTGGACACCAGGTGTTTCAACAATCTATTGGAATTCCAATGGGTACCAATTGCACCCATTTATTAGCAGACCTCTTTTTGTATTCATATGAAACAGAATTTGTGCAAAATCTTAAGAGCGAAAAGAAAACAGTTGCTGTGGTCTTCAACACCCCTACTAATGTGTTCGGAACCTTTTATTTTTCGGTGTTCTACACATTATAAAACCCGATAAGTTCAGAGTAGCTCTGGCAGTGGCTCTGGCGAGAGTTCGCAAGACTACAGCGAGATAGGGTAAATTATTCACGGAAATGTGGCTAGGAAGTGACTAGCACGTGAAGACATGGTAAACAGAAAAGTTACGTTGCGTTTTAGTTTTAACCACCCTATAAAATCATTCTGTAAAAATGTACTTCAATTGATCTCTCTTAAATTCATTCAAATTTAAATTATAAGTATTATCTATGATAAAATTTTCTGCTATCATGAATTAAAATTTCTTTTTGAAAAATGTTTTTGCCTGGGAACCGGGACTATATTTTTTGGCGTCAGATTAGCAAATGAGGCACCAATGTGACTTTAACTGACCAATCAGCTGAATGAGAATTGCATCATGGGTTACTACGAATACTGCAGGAATTTTACGCTAGATAAATTCCTTTATTGTACTATCGGTGAATACAATTGTCTGGCTAAAACACGTGACCACGAGCATAGTTATGTAAAAAAATGTTTTGTCCATTTAAATGCATACGAGAAGCTGCTCGTTTTCCTTACCCTTAAAGTGCTGGTGTTCTGAACTTGACACTAACTATATATACATTTTATTAAACACATTTTTTAGTTAACAACAAATTAAAACGCCCGTGACATCTTTCATAGTTTCTAATCTTTGCATTTTGTTCATAAGAACTTTTTTTTATTTTGCACTCCACTGACATGATCATAGATTGATCTGAACCACGTGTTCGAAGTGATATGTAAACATGCATTTGGCGTAAACGTATTCAATCAACGAATGGTCAGTTCATGCACAGAGTCTGACACATCTGTTTCATACTTGGGTATTTTACTTGAAAAAGACTTAATTGTAATCTAACAACCGAGCTCTATATAATAAACGTGACGACTTTTACTTTTCAATCGTCAACTTCCCTTACTTATGCAGCGATATACCTTCGTCACCTACACACGGGATTTAAATGTTCAGTTTCGAAACACAAGAGCATGCTCTACATATGAACAATTTGTAAAACGACGTTAATTAATTACAAACAAGCTGATGAAACAAGAATATCAGCAGTCTTGTTTCAAGTCATCATTTCGTAAGTTCTATGGTCGATACAATGACCTTGTCAGCAAATACAATTTATCATTGAGTCAAATGCCGACTGACGTTTCTCATACTAATTGTTAGTCCATTATTCATACACTGAATTGACAGATTTTTCCGTTATTTCCCAATCATGACAAAGAACACACGGCGGGTGTAACCGGTCGGCAGAGAATGCTAACTCCTCCTGTTTTGTATTGTTTTATGGACTTTTGATCTTGAATACTGTTTGTCATCTCCGTATGTTTCATTAGCATTAATGTCTTTTTCAAGTAAAATATCCAAATATGAAACAGATATGTCAGACTATGTGATTATCTGAGGCTCCCCAGGATATGTCGAAATAAGAATGGAATTTACCATTGTCAAAACATTGTCGATATATCTGAATGTCGAGTTGAAGTCTACTTGTTTTCTTCTTTATTAAGTTAAAATTTTGATATCACCGTTGTAAACTAAATAATTGAAAAGAACCCGGATCGAACATGGCTCGCGGTGGTCCGAATTCATTTTTTAAGAATTCCACATCAAAATCAAAACTGAAAAATATATATATATATATATTTATCATTGTAGTGCTTGATGTTTTTGCTCTCATTAAAGTTTGATTTTGTATATCAAGTTTTTAAAGAATTCTTTCAAAATGAAGAGTGGCATGTAATTCTGCAACATTTAATATTCCTAACATCAATATCAGCTGAACTTGTTATACAATGAATTGTGAAATCTTTCATGAAAATTTTTCATTTAATCCATTGTTTCAGCTAACGTGGATTTCTTCCATGGTGGATCCATGTTCTCCTACTCCACAGTGGTGGTAACAGACCCAAACAAACAGATAGGGATAGCAGTGACACAGAATGGACTGTATCCCGTGTCCCTAGAGAGGGACCTCTATCCCCTCGCCTACTACCTGAAGGACATCCTTCAAGGTCACACTCCATGGCTAAACAAATCCACCATCTGCTCCTACCCTGAACCCTGGCGGCGCTCCTATCCAATCCAGCTACCAACACAGAATGTAAAGGAGAAATATGTAGGAGATTCAGAGGAATTTGCGGGCACCTTTGGTCATTCTTTATTTGGGGAGGTTAAGGTTACAGAAAAAAATGGGTCTTTGGATTTACAATGGGGGAATATAATCAAAGGAACGCTTTACGATTTTGTCAAGAAAAAAATTAATTTCAAACTGAGATTGCGAGATGAGACCTATCAGGTCATTGGGTATGAATTAGGCTCCATTGATGTTGTGTTCCATGAGAAATCCTCAGGTAAATACATGGAAGTGGAAATTAAATTCTCAAAAGTAATGGAGACTTATAATTTTAGCCGACAGATTTCTTTCTTTTCTCCTTCTACATCCTCATCAACAGTCAAACTGCATTTCCACAAAACTGAATTATGTCTATTGTGCACCCTTTTGCTCATCCTTGTGAATGTTTTTAACTCATTATGAAATACTTTACAACAGGGATAGTTTCAATGTATAAATTTAATATTTTCAAGTGTCTTATAAGAAGTTGGCCTTAACATTAAGACTTAAACAGGATATCATGTGTCCTTTACAACACTGGCCCATTTTTCTGATGAAGGATCTGTAGGAGCCACAAAGTGGGTGGGGATCCGACTTCCCCCTGGTGTGTTCTCCGGTACAATAAACCTGTCCCAGTCTTGTCTGTTAAAATAAAACGTTTTATGGAAATATATACAGAACATGTAGCCTCCGGGTCCAAAACATAAAGCATTATTTCTAACCTCTCAAAATAATTTGCGCTTGTGTTTTAGAAATATTATATCATTGATCTTGTTTTTTAAAACAATATTTTATTATGAATAAACTTAATAGAGTTGGACAGCAGGCACTGCCTATATAAGTCCTATCCTCATTATTCTTTTCCTTTACATGTGATACCCATATCTTACATGATACTCAAAGAAAAATATTACTTGACTTCTACATACTCTGCACAGCCATAGAAACATGTATTTGGGTTGTAATTTTGTTACTGAATGCTGAGAGTTTTTTTACCTGATTTGGATGAAAGACTCGTAGCTGTAATTAGCCTGATCATAAAACTGGTAAAACGGAAACATGGCTTCACTGTCAGAGATGTTCTCTGTAAAATATTTGTAATAAGATAGAAAATCATACAATAAAATACATGGGACAGAGGTGTTTGATTGATTTTTTTTTTATGTATTTTTGTAATTTAAAATAAACACATGAACTTTAATATTTTATTTGATATATTTTCTACATTTTTCATGTTCTTGTACCTATATATTAATATATACTTTACCTTTTTATAATATTTTTTGTAAGTACGACATTATTCTTATCTTTATATCTGTGTATTAAACTATTAACTTTGCAGTTTTTTTTAAAGCTGAATGATTCACTGTATATGAATATGCCTGTTTAAAAAATAAACAAACAAATGAAACAAAAAAATAATGTATTTTATTAATTTGCATATAATAAAGTGTCAAGGATGGCTGATGTAGCTTGGTTATAACCTTAATTAGTTATACATGTATCCATTTAGTTCACCACACATTTTATAGCCATTTAAATTCACTTCAAGGGTATTGTCAATTTATTATGTTTGTTCACTTTAATAGCATGATTGACTTTTAAAATATGAAGACTTTTTAAAAAATGATTTTAATTTATATATGTGTCTAAAAGAAATTATACGGTGTTCTTTTTCTGGTATTAGGTGTGCATTATACAATAATTAAAAATTTTTATTATCTTGAAGTTTTTGCTTTTTTATCTTGAAGTTTTTGCTTTTCATATGTACACAAAGCATTCATTAAATAAATGAAAAGAGCATTCAGTGAATGTTTATTACATATTGATTCAGTCTGAAACATCTTTAACTTTTAAAAATGTGCTTGAAGACAGAGCTCAAAGTGTTAATTGTTCTTTACACTTGCAAAGGAAGATATGGCTTTGGATCTTCTTTGAAATGTTAGATTATAAATCCAAACTGACTCTCTAAAGTTAGGAGTTAGGAACCATTGCCTTTATCATGATGATGGAGGTATCAAAATATGTGTAAGTCCTGCTGCAGCAAACTTGACTCCACTAGGACATATAATAATTTACCTGATTTCCCAAACATGATTTCCTGTATTTTTTTATGTTCCCTTTCTTCTCGGAGTTTCTTAATTTTCTCTCGCTGTTCTCGCGCTTTCTCCTTCGTCTCTTCATGTTCAGTTTCTAACATGACCTTAAAAAATCATTTTATCAGCATGACCTTTAAAAATCATCTTAATAGCAGCATAACCTTTAAAAAATCATTTTAGCAACAAGACCTTAAAAAATCATTTTAGCAACAAGACCTTGAAAATTCTTTTCAGCAGCAACAAGACCTTAAAAAATCCTTTTAGCAACATGATCTTAAAAAATCATTTTAGCAACAAGAGTGAAGACCTTAAAAAATCATTATAGCAACATGACCTTAAAAATTCTTTTCAGCAGCAACAAGACCTAAAAAAATCATTTTAGCAACATGACCTTAAAAAATCATTACAGCAGCATGACCTTGAAAAAATCATCTTAGCAGTAAAATGGATATTCCACAACAAGAACAGAGACAGTGAAGGTAAACTTTAATGTGAAGAGTATCATACCTGCAGCGCCCTCTCCTCTGCTAGGTAAATTTCCTTCTGTTTTTTCATGGTTATGAATTGTTCATCCATAACGTCTTTAAATTTTTCATCACTTGCAGGGTTTGCATGAACACCTATATAAGAAAAACAAGGGGAAAGCTTTTAATGTGACAACAAACTAGGTTTCCTTTTGTTTGAAAAGTACTGATATATTTCACATGAATTATAAAAAAATTATTTTCAAAACTGTAGGAAGTGACAAACCAAGAATATCAATGTACCCTGAGAACATATTTTACCTAAAAATAACATTTCAAAAATAGGTATTTTCATCATAAATAATCCAAAATCAAAATTCAAGTACGATATTTTCTCTGATTATGTACAGTTGATTTGCTATCAATTCATTCTAAATATTGTATGAGGAGTTGTCCGGGAAACAAATTTCACTTTATGCAATATAGTGCTGTCTAACCTTGGCATATCACTACGGATTGAAATCAGAACTTGTTTTGGTTTTATACTGCATTATGATCTCTGACCTTGCTGTTTGAGTCTATCACTGCGGAGTTTCCTCAGTTTTTGGATTCCCTTCAATAAGTCCATGGTTTTGGTCACATCACTTATCTTCTTCCTGACTTCATTTAGAATGGCATCTGCTGCCTTCTTCAGTTCTTTGGCCTTAAATCACACAAATATATAATTTACAAGTACCTGATGGTGATTTCAACAAAGTTTGAGGAAATCACTGTTGAGGTCTGGGGTCACAGAGTCTGTATAAGTCTTACCTGAGCAGTAAGTAATACAGATACTGTACATACTTAGTTAAACACCTAGTTAGGGCTGGGCAATAATATCGGTATTTCAATATATTGCAATACAATGACAAAAAATATCGTATCGCAATACGATTTTGTAATATCGATATATTGGCAATATGCTTATATTAAGGTTTCGTCAAAGGTCAACATGTTCAAAAATTTATTTTTACAATGGCCCAAAAACTATATGAGGTATAAAGTTAAACCTTGTACAGTTTATCAATTTTTCATTGATTAACAGACAGAAAGTATCACTTGATAAAAAAATACTTGGAAAAAATAGTTATTGAGAAAAATTCTTCTTAAAAATGCACATATTTTCAAAAAATACACCTAATTTATTCTGTGCCTATAGTGAAAACCATTATTGCAGAAACAAAATATGTTTATCGATGAAGGGCAAGTTGGACTTCGATAACCTCTGGAAAGTTGTTTTTCCTGTTTATTTTGTCCAAATGTTAAGACTTGAAAGTGAAAGTACATTGCAAATGGCGGGTTCTAAAGGGGTCTTGTCTTTATACATGTCATGCTTTCAAAAACAGCCTTTCAGAGACCATTCACGTCCAACTTGCCCTTCAATGATAAACATATTATTTCTGCAATGATGGTTTTCACAAAAAGGACAGAATAAAGTAGGTGCATTTTTTAAAATATGCACATTTTCTGATACAATTTTTCTCCAAAAAAATTTTTTTTAAAATATTTGTTATCAAGTGATACTTTCTGTCTATTAATCAATGATATATTTATAAACTGTAAATGTTTTGATTTTATACCAGACATAGCTTTGGAGCTATTGCAAAAATAATGTTTTAGACATGTTGACCTTTGACAAAACCTTAAGGAATTTTATCATTAAATATAAAAATGGACTTATGAAAGGTTTGTTATCAAGCCAAACAGTAAGACAGAAGCTGTTTTGTGGGAACGTTTCAGAGCATAACTTAAATGAAATCAACAAAATTTTTCCCCTGTTGGTTACTTATCATAGTTTTGTACATTCTGCATGTAAATTAACGTAAATATAGTAAGAAAATGTCATTTTGATTACATAGAAAATATTGCAATACATATCGCAATACATTTAAAAATATCGCAATACGAAATCTCTGGCCAATACCCAGCCCTACACCTAGTACATGTACATGTATATACCATATTCATGGAAACTACATTACTGTTTAAAGAAAGATAACCCCTGTCTCACCTCTCTTTCCTCGTTAGCTTTCTTCCTTAATTTCTCCTGCCATGCGTCAATCTCAGCGTGTAAATTATTTCTCCTTTCTTCTTCCCTCTTCTCTTCTTCCCATAATTCTTGCCTTCTTCGTTTGAGTCTCTCCTGAAAAAAATTGGTGTAATGTTTATTGTTATTATCAAACAAAAAGAAAGATAAAGACATTTACAAACTAGGGATTTCTATTTCTTTATTTTTAAAACTGGAAGTATTTTTGATATTTGAAGCTTTTGGTAAAAGTTATCCCACTAATTTGTACTTATATTGATTTCCTGAGACCAAAAACTTATGTACATGTATAAATCATTAAACATTGAGTTTTCAGTAAATGACAGAACAACTTGTACATGTATTACTTAGACAAACATATGTGTGATCGATTGATCCAGAGAAATATTCTCAAAGTAAGACAGATCGTTAGCAAATAGGAATTTTAAAAAAAATTTTCTCAATGCTGAATTTCATACAACTCTGAATATGAAGTAATTCAGGTGCATGAGTTGCATCAACAAAAATTTTCATTTTCATGTAATACTATATGGTACGTGTACCTCCATTACTAAATAGACAATGTGACAGAATTTCAATTATCACTAAACTTTTTATAAACTAATCCAAAAACTTTAATTAAGAATTACTTAATACTAGAAAGGATACAAAATATATTTGCTCTAAGATAAAGGATATGAAGGAATCAAAAGTGCAATTATTTCAAAACAAGTCTTCATTTGACCAGACTGAAAAAAAGAAGTCTCCATTGTATTCTAAAAATAACAATCCTTTAAAAGCAAATTCAATATCAAATGTTTTACTCTGCATTACATATTTTTAATTCCAATTTTCACTAATTATACCTCTATAAAATCTTACATTAAAAAAAATTCAAAGATATTCTAATACAATTTTAATGCATATATTAAAGTTTCATTTTAAATAAAGCTCTCAAAGAGTCCTCTTACCCTTTTCTTTTTCTGCTGTAGGACTTTTTGCTTGACTTGATTAATTGTGGTTTCATCACTCATCTCTTCTTGTATTTTCTCAAGCTCTGTCTGTTTAATGTTTGATCAATAAAATCTCTTAATATTCAAAGTATATCTTAAAGAATCTTCCATTCAATGAAATATAATTATGACAAAAACTGCATAGCTACACTGTTAGAAACATTTTTTGATTAAAAATAAAAAAAGAAAAGAGAAAGAGTGTTAGGATCTAATGCCATTTAATGGTTTGATAAAGGCATGTATACATTAATGTCAAATCTGACACTGAATTTTAATACTGCTTCTAACAGAACTTTTTTTTTATTTGTTAATAGAAATAATCTGTCTGAGGTCTTGACACCTTTAATACCTTTAGTTATTAAGACTAAATGTTGTACCTTTAGGATCAGAACTTTCTGTCTCTGGTTGTCCCACACATTGTCTGGGGCTGATCTCCCCTCATCTGATAAAGTAGAGGTCTCCTGTTGAAGTTGTGCCATTAATAACATCATTCTTCTCAGCTTGGCTTGAGTGGAGTTAATCTATCGAAAAAAAAATTAAATTGTTTGAGAGAGGGAATTAGATATGATTTAATGCCAAACTATTGGAAGTAAAATTACAACCTGTATATATATATATATATATATATATATATATATATATATATATATATATATATATATATATATATATTGGATAACATTAAAAAAAAAAAAAGATGAATTATCCCAAAGATTGTCTTTAAATACTCTATAAAGGGTTATTTTCGCCCCGTGTTATTTTTGCCCTTTCATATTTGGAAACAAGTTTGCCCTGTTTTAAATTCGCCCAGAAAGATTTTTGTTTAAGATATTATATTGTTTACTTTGAATTCGTACCGTATTAAATTCGCCCACTTCCGACGAGGGCGAAAGGAGCGAAAATTAAACGGGGGCGAAAATTTCCCTGTATACAGTATACATCTTCGAAAATATCCATTTTCTGAATTATTTGAAACATGATATTCAACTCAGTTTAGTTGGTTTATATATCTTTTAAAGATCTTAAAGGGTCAACAAGCGAGTACATTGTAAACATGGTAAGCACTAGGGCTGGGATGATGTATCAATATTTACACTCAAACACATATTAAGCAAAACAGGCATTGCCAATTATTGTATAAAAAATGCTTCCAATTCACTTACTGAAACACTTTTAAAGGATGAAACATGCACATTTGGGTCAATTTTTCCTTTTTCCCTTTTCTTCAGCCAGACTTCCAGTCTCTGTTTTGCTTCAGTGGAATCATCGATGACTTTCTCTGGTTCAAACTTTGGCACAGTATTGGGTGTAAAGCTTGGTGGCGGCACTGATTGAAGAGGAAGAGGGGGTGGTGCTGTAAACTGCATGGGATTGGGTGGTGGCATGTTCTGTTGTTGAAATGACATCGGCTGTGTTAGTTGCATAGGGGGTCTTTGGAATTGTTGAATATTCTCGTGATATGGATTGATGTGTTGAAAGTTAACATTGCTATTGCCCTGGTTAGGTAGATTCCCTGTCATATCTCCATATATCATTGGCATTTCGGATGTGTTTCCCTGAATCCTAGTATTATGTGGAGAGTCTAGTGGTCCAGGTCCAGGGATACTGTTGGACAATGCTGGTGGGTGATAAAATCCTTGTCTAATACTTGGTGGTGGTCTTTGGAAATTATTTTGCACTACACTGTTTCCCTGCCAGCGAGGTCCTTCAAACATATTTCGTGGTCTTTCGAATTGAAGCCTTGGCATGAAATTAGAGTTAAAATTATCATTTGTTTGTTGGTTCCTTTCCGTTGAAGCATGATAAGATGCATTCAAACGCATGTTTTGACCAAGATTTTGAGGATTGTCAGGACGAAAATTATTTCGAATGGGCGCAGCCATTTTCCTTGAAGAATACCGATCCCGATCTGAAAACATTCCCAGTAACCCTACATCTTGTCAACTTCTCAAACAGGAATAATTATTCTTATAATATTATTTAAAACTCTCAAAGCTAGCATGAAATTAAAATCTTTTCATGCAACAATCAGTCTTGTAAAAAGATGACCTTTCATTTCATGATAACACTTAATTAACAATTCAAATTTCTATTAAAATGATTTAGAGTGATATTTCAGTTCAAAACCCTTAACTTTCAAATTTCCAAACAGGTTTTAGAATTTTAAAGATTTTGATTTTTATCTTAAATTTTCCAAAAACGAATTTTGTATAAAATTTATAACGGTCCGTGTAACACTTAACAATTCAAAATTCTTAAATGAATTTGAGTTTTAGAATGTTAATAAAATAGTTAACAAACTTTGTCAACTTGATAATGACGAAATACCATTGTTTAATACACTTTACTTTAGGAATATTTTCTTTCGTCATGAATAATGAATGATATATTTAGACAAAAAACAGTAATCACCCCCAAAAGTACACCAAACAAATCAGGAGCAGAGCAGACACCGACCTCTAAAACATCAGAGGTGGGATCAGGTGCAATGATGGTGTGAGCATCCCCTGCCATCCAGACACTCTCGCCGTGTGCTGTTTATCTTGATCGGGCAAATGGACAAATCTGTGGATTATATATACAGAGTGTACTAGTATATAAACAATGTAGTTCAGTCAAAATAAAATAAAACGTCAAAGAAATTGCAACACAAATAAAATATATTGGAAATGGTAGACGGTACTAATGTTTTATATATAAAATGTTAAAATTTTACAATCTAAATCCATGCACAAATGCAAAAATATGGGGGTCGACATTTGGTATAATTCGCATTCCCTGTATGGGATTCCATAGTGCATCAATGTTGTCATCAGTGTGAACAAATGTCGTCAGATGTCATGAGTTGGGAAAATGCATACACTGTAATATTTATGAGATGAGACCATTTTATTTCTCATTTTTAATTGCATTTAATAATTATATCACATTTTATGTTTCTGTCTTCATTTAAGTGGAAAATATCCCTTTAATAAATAACTATACTTCAGCTATGTACATGATTCAATATGCACCTAAAAGTGGTGTAATTTATAAATACAATCGTGAGAGTATGAAAAGAGATAAATATGGCTAACAATTTGTATGAAAAACGCAGGCCAGTTTAAATTGTATTTGCTGAATTATTGTCATTTTACTATCAACCACAGAACTTGCGAAAAAATCGCGTTTATAATATTTTCTAAGAGTTCTGTGGCAATTGAATTATTTTATTTGAATTTAGCTTTTTTGGGAAAAATTGGTTAATTCATATAAAATCATTCTCATATATTTATACATTATTTTTCCTATACCTTTTTATACGTAATTTTTAATATAAGATAAAAAAAAGCTAACCGGGGGCTTACAAAAGATGACGCAGCTGCATAAATCATCCACATATAATAGCCATTATAATTTCTATCTACGAAACATAATTTTTTAACATGTATGGAGATAACGAACAGTATTCAAGATCAAAAGTTCATAAAACAATACAAAATAGGAGCAGAGCAAGAGCAAACACCGCGAACCTCGAAAACATTAGAGGTGGAATTAAGTGCCAGGGAGGAGTGAGCACCCCCTGCTGACCGATCACACCCGTCGTGTGCTCCTTGTCATGACCGTGATATAACGGAAAAATCCTTCGTCAATTCAGTTTATAAAAATGGACTAATAATTAGTATGAAAAACGTCAGTCACCATTTGACTCAATGATCAATTGTATATTGCTGACAAGGTCATTGTATCGACTATAGAACTTACGAAATGATGACTTCTAACGAAACTGCTGATATTCTTGTTTCTTCAACTTGTTTGTCAATAATTTATCTCGTTTTAGAAATTGTTCATACGTAGAGCATGCTCTTGCGTATCGAGTCAACTGAGATATATAAATGCAGGCGATGAAGGTATATTGCTGCATAAGGAAAGTTGACGACTGAAAAGTTAAAGTCATGCGCATGATCACGTTTATCATAAAGCTTGGTTGTTAGATTACCATTTACGTCTTTTCAAGTAAAATATCCAAACATGAAACAGATATATGTCAGAATCTGTGGCATCTTTTATCTCAAGCTCACCGGGATATATCGTATTGACATAAGAATGGAAAGTACCATTGTTTATCGACAATACGTCGTCGTAATATATATATGTCGAGTTGAAGGCTATAGCAAGTGTTTTCTTCTTACACATAAAAGATTTTTGGACAAATTCTGCTTCATATGAATATTGGTACCCATGGAAATTCCGATGGATTGTTGAAAGACCTGGTCTCCAAACCACATACCGGTAAAAGATATTGTCAATCAGAAACTCAAGCATCAATTTGATGTCAACTTCAGAGTACTTGTGTGTTTTGGTAAAAATTTTGTTATTTCAAATTGTCCAAAAGTTCCTTGGAATTTTTAAGTATTCATATCTGATTTACGCTACTTCTTGAATATATTGTTGCACAGTATTGAAGTTTCTCCTTCGCTACCGGTAATATCTTAGTGAGGAGTATGGAAAGAGGCTTGGTTGAACATTTACTGGAACCCCTATGTATCCTTTTAAGGATTCTTTTGAAGTTTCGGAATCCAATATAGATATGGTTGTTCACCTTCATTTTGGCTCTTTGGGATATTAAAAATATTCAAAACTGACATATGATTTTGGAGAATTCTTTCCTTAGAAAGGCAACTAAGAGTATAAGTTGGATTACCACTACCATTAGGGACCAGGCAACATTTTTCACAATGATGGGACCGGTACAAACGGGCATGGGACAATGAGTTTTTTTTTCATCGAAGAAACCATGGGAGAAAATATTTTTAGCATTAAGTACCCATGGGACACAAACTTTTTTCAATGACTTGCAGTTTTAACCCAAGAGAAATATTCATTTTATATATTTTTTAATCATATCTTTGAAACTGAATTAAGAGAAGGATAAAATGGCAATATAAATCTTTTAATGGAAAATATTACAACAGATGAAAAATTTTTTTAATGAACAAACAAAAACATTTTTTCGATGTTTGAAATATCTGTAGTCTGAGAGACTCTTTAGTTTTGTAAATCCAATTATCTCACTAACACCGAGATGTAACCATGGGACAATAACTTTTTTTATAAGTCTCAAGGCATGGAACAGAGATATTTTTTAAATACCAAAGCCATGAGACACGTACTTTTTAGAAATGAAAATTTTGTTTTGTACTGGTCCCATCATTGTGATAAATTTTGCCTGGTCCCTTAGATGAAATCCAAGTTCTTCTAAGATACAATTTATATAATGAACCTTACAAACAAAGACAATGTTGTTACCTGCTTTGACAGCAAGGACCAGTATATATAAAGTCGCTTCTAGTTTATTACAAAGTATATTCTCGCACATGGGACTAGACAAGGTCCTTTAAGCCTTATAAGATGGAAATTAGATATTTCTAAGTGTATGACTTTGATTATCATATACAGCCATACTCCAACAAACGAACCACTGCATCGAAAAGCCTAACATCATATTCAAATCAACATATATCATTACTTTCCGAGTATGTATTTAATTTTACCGCTTTTGAATGACAAGAAAGAGGGTAATTTTATCAAAAAGCAGTAAAACTTGGGTGGTTTATGAGAAAATTAAGTTCACGTGGACTTCGGTTATAAATAATTAAGTGGCTCCAACACAAAGAAGCTGTAATACATCAAACAAATACACGGTTATGGCGGGCCAACCATCTATTGTAAATCTTATTCAATTTGCCTACGTAATAAGATTTAAACAGTCCTCTAGGGTGAAGAAAAGAGTTTGTCCATTCACTTCAGGATAATCTACTAGCATATGTAAATATCAACTGAAGGTGGAATCATTATTTTCAACCAGAATATCATGTCTACGAGATAAGGGATTATATACTCCAAAACTATATATATTAATACTTGAACAGTTGTTAGTGGACCCCTAATTCAATTCTAATAAGCATTTTGGTTCTCTGAAGGACAGAGCATCCTCACTCCTGCCTCCCGTTAAATAGCAGTGAATTTGGTAAAGCAGATCTTGCAAAAGTATCGGTCTCTTTGCTCAAAGAAAAGAAAAATATTTTATCAGAAAAACTAAAAATTAAAGATGCAAATAAATAGGTACAACAGTGTAAATTTCAAACAGAGTGACTTATTGAGCTCAATGCGTAGATATCACCGAAGCACGAAGAAGACGAACAATAAACAAACTTAAAAGTTTATTGATACAATACAAAATTGAAACAGAGCAAAAACAGGACCTATGAAAACATCAGGTGGAATCAGGAGACAAGGAGGAGTAAGCATCATCTGTCAAACAGTCACACCCGCCATGTGCTCCTTGTCGTGAAAATGCAAACGGAAAATCTGTCAAACGTTTACAGAGACACTTAAAACGGGGCACAATAAAAAGAAAGCCAATTTAAAAAAATGAATTGTAAGCAAATTAATGTGAATCAATCTCACTATAACAGATAATGACATAATAGCTACTCAAACATTACTGAAATAATAAACTAAATAATGAAATAACATCAATGGAATGTACATATGTATGAAAATAACGTTAGGTTTCAAGCTAAAAAATCCATTCAAACAATACACATCCGGAGCAGTGCCAACACCGATCTCTGAAACTGTAGAGGTGCAAGGGATCAGGTGTCATAGGGGAGTGAACATCCCCTGAATTTCGTCACACCCGCCGTTTGCTCCTTGTCATGACCGGAGAATAGCGGAGTATCAGAGTGTAGATAATGGACTGACAATTACTGGGATGAAACATATGGAGATAGTATGAAAAACGTCTATCAGCATTTGACTTAATGATAGATTGTATTTACTGGCAAAGCCATTGTATCGACCACAGAACTTGCAAAAGGATGGCTTTAAGCTAGACTGTTTATATTCTTGTTTCATCAGCTTGTTTGTCAATAACATACTTCGCTTTAGGCGAACAAGTACATAGAGCATACTTTCCGAATCCGAGAGATAAAAATCCCAGATGCAGGGTATATTGCTGCATTTGTTAGGGAAGTTGACAACTGAAATTCGAAGTCACCACGTTTATAATCAAGCTTTGTTGTAAGATCCCATTAACGACCCTTTTTTGTAAAATATCCAAAATGAAACAGGCCTGTCAAACATTTTTTTTATGTAAAAAACTTGTATGTAGTTTTGAAAAAGGAAACATAAATGCATGTCCATAAGATACTTTAAGATATACTAATAAACTCTGTGGGTAAAGATTATAAGAAGACTTTCTTTTTCTCCTTTCTTACTTTTTTTTTCTGATGGTGAGCTTAAACGAAACTGAGTATGTTTTAGGAAACAATATGTAAAGAAAAACCTTACTTCTCTCTCTCTCTCTCTCTCTTTATAAACTTTTACACTGATTTTGAATGTTTCAATTATAATTATTCTATTCTGATTCTGTATTGTACATATTCTTATACAGATGTTTGAATATATATATATTTGTGATATGTGTGACTGTATGAGAAATTCAGTGTGACATTAAAATAAAAGATATAACAATAGATAATATCTATATGCTCCTTCAACATGTTTAAATGACGTAATCAACATTAATGGTAAAAAGGATTGTAAAAAAAAAAATCAATATTTTAACGAAAATACCAACGCACGACAAACTTAACTTGGCATCAAAATCACTCCTTCGCACTACTCGAGTTTTAATTAATGTTGCAGTATTTTTAAGAAAATTCAACAATCTTAAGAAAATTGTGTATATTTATCGCAAAAGTTTTCGACGCTGTCTGTCCTCCTGTAAACTCTGCTCGTCCATAATTATTGTAAATATGTATATATGTACCTCTTGTACCATTCAAATTTTTTTGAGTGAACAAATGAATGAATGAATAAGAAGTAAATAAGACATATTTGGGGTCTCTCCATTTTTGAAAGTTGAACGTATGTTTAATCTACTTACGCTATCAATCGAACCAATGAATGTACAACAGGTGCCCGTGTTTCTAAAATACGGAATTGTTATTTTTCTTTACAGAAATGTGTTACCTCGAAAGTCATTTTCAAATAAAAAGATTTCGAAGAGTGAATTTTGTTCTGTAATTCTTTATCAAAGATTAACAGGAAGACCAGAACAATACTCATGATGATGTGAGAAATAATCTTTTTTATGGTTAATGATCACGATTGACACAAATCTGTAGTTAAGAGGCGATGTCTTTATAGATTCATACATTGTGATTCTATTTTTGCCACTGCCAAAAAAATTATCGAGGAATGAGTTTTAATTGCTTTGTTATTTCATGATGTTCTAATTTTTTGTTCTAATTTTTTTGATGAAATATATGGAGATAACAAAAAGTATTCAAGATCAAAAGACCATTAAAAGACGGACCTCCGAAACATCAGAGGTGAGATCAGGTGTCAAGGAGGAGTAAGCATCCCCTGCTGACCGGTCACACCCGCCGTATGCTCCTTCTCATGATCAGGAAATAACGGGAAAATCCGTTGTCAATTCAGTGTATGAATAATGGACTCACAATTAGTTTGAAAAAACGTCAGTCAGCATTTGACTCAATGATAAATTGTATTTGCGGACAAGGTCAGTGTATCGACCATAGAACTTACGAAATGATGACTTTAAACGAGACAGCTGATATTCTTGTTTCATCAACTTGCTTGTCAATAATTTACCTCGTTTAAGAAATTGTTCATACGTAGAGCAAGCTCTTGTGTATCGAATCAACGAAAAAAAAATCCGTCGAAAATTCAACGTTATATAATGGCCTTACAATCAGTGTGAAAAACTTTAGTCAGTATTTGATTTAATGATAAATTTATATGTACCGACGGGAACATTGTATCGACCACAGAACTTACAAAATGATGACTTGAAACGAGACTGCTGATATTCCTGATTCAGCAATTTTTTTATCAATAATTTACCTTGTTTTAATAATTTTCCTACTTAGAGCATGCTCTTGCGTATCGAATCAACTGACATTCCATTCCTACGTTGTTTGATATATCCCTTCAAACTCAAAGAAACCAAAAGAAACCTACACATCAGTTTCACAGTTGTATATTTTCTTAAAGAAAGACATAAATGGCAAAATATAAAATGATCCTTATGAAAACGTGAAAACTTTGATTTCACAATCGTCATCGTCTCCCATAAATGTAGCACATCACTTCTTGAATACTGTAGATCACTTAATTTTCGCGACACCTTATTTTTGCGAGGTGTCCATTAACTCTTTATTAGCGAGACAAAATTTTCACGAATTGTGATGACTGCTCTATATTATATTCTTATATTAAGAAATACTAATATACGCGAGAATGAAATTTTCGCGAGCCTTTTATCTCGCGTAATTACGCCAAAATAAAGTTCTTGTGAATAAAAAGTGATTTACAGTATATTGTTGCACAGTAGTCTTGAAGTTTATCCTTCACTACTGTCAATATCTTAGTGAGGAGTAAAGAAAGAGGCTTTATTGAACATTTACTGGAACCCGCACTGCATATTTGTTTGTAAGGATTCTTATGAAGTTTCGGAATCCAATATTTGTTTTTCGGGATATATAAAATATTCAAAACTGACATATGATTTTGAAGAATTTTTTTTCCTTAGAAAGGGAACTATGAGTATAAGTTGGATTACCATCTGTTGAATTAAATCCAAGTTCTTCTAAGAAACAATTTATATAATGAGATGTGCAAACTCTTATGCGTGAAGAGAAAAAAAAAACACTTGCTGTGGCCTTCAACTCAACATTTAGATATATCGACGACGTATTAGTGGTAATTTCCATTCCTATGTCGATAGGATATATCCCGGTGAGCTTGAGAAAAAAAGATACCACAGAATCTGACAAATCTGTTTCATACTTGGATATTTTACTTGGAAAAGACGTTAATGGTAATCTAACAACCAAGCTCTATGATAAACGTGAAGATTTTAACTTTTCTATCGTCAATTTCCCTTACGTTTGCAGCAATATACCTTCATCACCTGCATACGGAGTTTATATATCTTTTAGTTGCATGATTCGATATACGCAAGAGCATGCTCTTCGTAAGAACAATTTCTAAAATGAGGTAAATTATTGACAAACAAGTTGATGAAACAAGAATATCAGAAGTCTCGTTTAAAGTCATCTTTTCGTAAGTTCTATGGTCGATTCAATGGCCTTGTCAGCAAATACAATTTATCACTGAGTCAAATGCTGACTGCCCTTTTTGTACTTATTGTTAGACCATTATTTATATACTGAATTGACGACGGATTTTCCAGTTATTTCCTGATCACGACAAGGAGCACACGGTGGGTGTGACCGGTCAGAAGGGGATGCCCACTCCTCCATGGCTTTTGATTCCACCTCTGATGTTTTGGAAGTCCATGTTTACTCTGCTACTATTTTGTACTGTTTTATGGTCTTTGATATTGAATACTGTTCGTTATCTCCATATCCTTCATTAACAACCGGGGCCAAGGGCGGGTGTAAATGGTCAATAGGGACGATAATTCTTTAAAGGGACCAAATCCAACACCTGGTGTTTCCACCTCCAGGTGTATATGTTTTATTTCCTGGTGATCCGTTTTGTCTAAGTAGTTGCATGTATAGAAGATTGATCATTAATTCTTTTATCTTCTCCTTTAAATCTTCGTCGATTATTTCATATTAAATTTAGTTAATGTTCAAAACTGATACCATCATCGTTATTATTTATTTTGTTATGAATTTATATATTAAGTTTTTTGTTATTTGCTGAAACCCTGAATATGTACTACTACATGTATAGGCATTGTCCGTTTTTTTTTATATTTAAAGAATTATTTTGGAGGGAAAAGTACGACATGTATAATATGAGTTTTTTTGGGGGGAAGAGAAACATTTCTTAAAAAAGACGCTGTTTCAGCTGTTTTTGGTGATGATAACGTCATGAGATAATTCTTGCATTTCTAATGCAATGTATAGATGCTCCTTGTTTTTTCCCTTACTCAATAGTTTTACGCTGTCTAAAATTGTCAAAGGTAGCAAAATTAATCGAAATTGCATTGTATTTTGCTGTTTAAAAATTATAACAAATTATAAGCACTTCATCTATTAATAAGAGGAAAATTTCTGATAGATGCATACCCATTGCGTAACATATTTGAAAACTCCAAAAAGTGTGGAAAAATATATTTATGTAACAATATAATGCATAGAAAATTAATTCATTGAAAACAGATAACAACTAAGTCCGACAATAGTGAATTATAACACAAGGTAACAGATGAAAAAGTCCAGGAAATGACGTAAACAAAGATGATGCAGACGACCTTTGTGACTTGGCATAGCGATCTAAAATGGAAAATACACATACATAATAGTATATTCATAAACTTAATTAGATAATTAGATGTAAAATTATTGTAGCATAAGTACAAGATATATTTGAAAGAAACCTTGCTTCCAATTTCAGCATACCATATCTATTTTCTCAAAATTACGATTGGAGGTTATGCAATACAATCAGAGAAATATGATTATATTTTGCAACACAAAAAAGAAAGAAAAGGGAAAAGGAATAGGAACAAAAATGTGTCACTGTGAAACTCCTTGGTACTAATTATTCGAAATTCTTTGAAAATTAACTTTTCTTTATAAAGTTTTTATCAATGTGTTATATCACTATGAGATGTAAAGAACTTACCTTCGCTATCTGTTCCTCGCTTGGAGTTTATAGACCTTGCTGGAATTAAAGTTATACAAGTTATGAATATTGTGAAAAGTAGTTAAATTCCATAGGAGACACAAGTTAATAAAAAAAGATTTACGAGAGAAGAAACATAGCTAATATACAGAAGATCTATGAATAAATTAAGAAGACTACTGGCATTCAACATATTGACAGAGACCGTATCCTATGGTACAACAATATAACAGACAGCTTTTAGGATGTACCAGGGAGATTTCACAACATTACAGAGGTGACCAATCAAATTAAACAAAACATATTTTACGTAGGTGACTGACCAATCAAAATAAAAGTAAAGAATTGGCAACAATTGACTAAAAGTTGATCATGACTGCATATTTAGCAATAAAATCTCAGTTTTGAAGCGATGTCGAAAGTAAAGCTTCAACGTACTTTGTCTTATAAATATCGGTGTGGTAACTAAACAGGGAATAACTCCTTGTGACAAAAAGGATACATCAAAATTTTAAACAAAATTGGGGATTCGGCAAATTACGCATTTACATTCAAAGCAACGACACATTTCCATAGCAGTTTCTTACCACTTAAAACATGAATTTTTGTGTTGCTGATCTGAGATTCGGACGTCCGACAAACGTACGTTCCGGCGTCCTGTAGCTGTGCATTTGTTATTGTCAGTTTACTAATTATCACCTTTTCTACAAATGAGGAATACTTTGTTATAGTGGTGCGCGAATTTTCTCTGACTTTGTGTCCTTCTACAAACCAGTCTATGTCTCCGGTGGGCAAATCTATGGCGGTTGCATTGCATATCACCGTTATTGTACGACCGACTTCAACAAAGTTGGAGCTAGTCGTAATGTATATGTCTGCAATAGTAAGAATAACGGACAAAAATCACAACATCAATTTCATTCCACTGTTTCTATACACTGATAAACAAAACACTATTGACAACCAAAGTAAATCAAAAAATAAATTTTATTTTAATAAAGAAATATACATCAATTCATCAAAAATATTTATCTAAAACAGGGACCAAAAGAGTAAAATCAAATTCAAGCATGGTAGTTCATTGACAAATCATGGTACAGGCCGAAGATGTGGATGTCTGGAAAATTACATCTATCGATTAGAAATCATGCAAAAAATTTAAATAAACACAATGCTTTGTCCTAACCAAAGACTGCCATCTTGGTTTTTGCAATATTAGAAATATATTTTTATATAAATTTTGTGATTTAGCAGACCTGTTTTCAAGTTGGACCAATTATTCAAAAATTATAGGGAAAATGATCACAGAGATTTACTTTGTTCGTCAGCTATGATAAATAACTTGTTGGCATCTTTATTAAATGCTTTGAATAATTCAAATGGACAATCTCCATAATCCTGTAAACCAAACATTTTTCATCAAGTTGATATATCATTATAATGGAAAAGTGTGAATGCTCGGATTTAAAATCAATTTTTAATCACGAAAGCTATTTTTAAGCTACCTGGTGGAGAAAATGTTTTCTGGGTCGTTGTAGATGGCGCTTCTGAAAGAAAAGAAACAGCAGTATACTAGTATATGTATTATACGCTCTTCATTGTTTTACATATAAAATGTTAATGAATTAATTAATATATAAAATAACAGCACACAGTTGAAAATGGTTGGCAGTTGGTCGTGACTTTAACCGTAAGCGTAACATGAGGAAGAATTCCAGGGAGACGCGACACAATAACACGTTAATCTGATCAGCTGATTACCGATTACCCGATGAGGTTACACCGTAAATGATGAATGAGCAGAGAACTAGTTCAAAGAGAGAACGAGTACAAAGAAGATTAAAAGTCTGTCTTTCTCGTGACAAATGCCATGTGTTCAGCGTGTTTTGTCTGCACTTTATTTTGTTTCGGACGAAAATGTTTGTCAACAAAATATACATTTTGATAAGTTTTTGACTCTGAAATAAAATGTTTCATTGAACAGACTTAGCTACAATTATGCCTGCTAGCATTGTTATTCTGACTCTTTAAGGCTTAAGCCTTTTGATTCAAGTGCTATTTGATTATTGCTGCTGTGATATAGCTACCACAGGTACTTGTGGACAGGACCCCCCCCCCCCCCCCCAGTATTTAACCCCGGGGTTTATTGGGCATTTTTTCACAAATTATATTTATTACACTTATTCATCGTGTGTACAATAAGAAAAAATCGCAAAAACCTCCAAAATAATCGCTCCACAAAAAATACCCTACTACAGTGTATATATATACACTATAAGAGAGATCTTATAATGTATAGTAGAGTATCTTTGTGGAGCGATTATTTTGGAGTTTTTGCGATTTTTTCTTATTGTACACACGATGAATAAGTGTAATAAATTTTAAAATTTGTGATAAAAAAAATGCCCAGTAAACCCCGGGGTTAAATATCGGGGGGAGGGGGGTCCTGTCCATAAGTACCTGTGATTGTTACATGAGGAATACAATATTCATCGAGAGGGTGATGCTTAGCGTTAGGGTGGCTAAATCATCGTTTGGACTGAAAAACAACTTTAAGTGTTGTATTTTATCATTTAGTGATTAAATTACAAAAACTTCTGATTTTTAACACTTATTGAAGCCTTAACAGAATGCAGTGGTAGAAGCGAGGTTAAAATGCATGTAACTAGTTGAAATATTCTGGAATTTTTTTTTATCTTTTTTGTGCATTGTAGAAAAAGAGTCTGGAGGTGAACACAGCTTTTCATAACTATTTTATAGTATCAATTTTGATGTTTTCAATCATTTTTAATGTAAAAAATTATGATCAATGAAATGACTTTCTCTAGCACAGGTGAGCAACTCAAACAATCAGAAGAGGTAGAAACTAATTAATCATTAATTCCTATAAAAAAGAGTTTCCTCAGATATACATCCTTTGTCTATAAGACAAATGCTCACGTTTTCATCCTGACACAGAAATGTCGAAAACTTCAAAATCATGCATTAGGCAACTCAGTCTCTGGAGATAAAGAACATCATCAAATGGAAAGGAGAATCTGCTGCTACGTTTGAGAGAAAGCAGAATCGGCGAGAACTTACCAAGGACATTAAGGAGGACGAGTCGCCGGGAGCCCGCTCTTTCTTTGGCACTTATTTGGCATTCGTACACACCAGCGTCATTGATATTCACGTTCTTAATCATCAAATTCCAGCTGCCTCGATATGGAATATGTTGCACGTGATATCTATCGTCTGGTACATATATGTCCAGCCCGACGGAAATAGGATGCGGCTGAGAGGTCCTCCGCCATACTACCTGTGAAATTTATCATTGATATATGTAATTCAAATACTAGTATAGATGGTGCATTAACATTGACAAAATGATCTAACTTGATGAATTATTCAAATAATTTTAATGAAAGTTGGAATTTCCGTTTTAGGAATAATTCCAGGCAGGCATAAAAGTGTTGGCAACAAGGCATATTGGGAAATTATTTGCGGGACCTAGTTCCAATGAAGACTTTTTATCCTTAATGCAGTACCACCCTCATTGTTCCCAGGAGAAGAAGATATCCTTCAATTCCTCCAAAGCTAACGCTCATAAAATACATTTTGGAGACAAAGTTTAAGAATAATTGTATTAAGCCCACAATATCGTTCACTGCTTTAAAAAGCTTGAATTTATGGATATTGATACGTAATTGATGCTTAATTATTTTTCATACTCGATCCAGTACCTCTCCCAATGCACATCAATCGCGTTCAAGACTTCAGTCAAGACTTAACATTGATCTCCTGAGGCCTAACCTGATCATCGTTGATTCTGACTTCAATTTTAAAGCTATGTTTGTACATGGCTGCAAGAAGCACTAAGCTTGTAATGAAAAAAAAAATAAGTGCACATTAAATTAATTATCCCAAAGCATTAAATGCCTTTTTCATGATATACCTAAATCAATTCATTTCAAAAGATTAATTATACACATCTATTATCTCTGCTTCTGATTTGTTTGAATGGACTTTTGAGCTTCAATACTGTTCGTATCACCATATTTCGTGAAGAATCTCCAGCTCTTGTAATATGGCAATCAAGAGACTAATTCCTCTGGGCAACCTTAACTTACACGTCGCTGACACAATGTATTGACTGTCTTTTTACTAACCACTTTGGTACCTAGGTCTTTGACTCTACAGTAGAGCGTCGCCAGGTCGCCAGCTGTGTAGGTGAAGTTGAACTGAATGTCCATGAATTCTGTGGAGTGGTGATGCTGACAAACATACATACCTAAAACAAAAAAAAATAATTAGTATCACAAGTTGTCAAATCGTTAACCAACAGCAAGAGAATTGACAAGGACATGGCTAGAGACAGAAGGAATCAACGTCAAATGTCATATTGTCGAATTACTGACAGAGGACTGACACAAAGACATACGTAGGAACAGATTGATGTTGTTTTACATCCCATTCGAGAATTTTCCACTCATGTAGAGATGTCAACATATACCGGTGAACAGCTTCAAATTTTTACCTTTACTCGGCACTCAGGGCCATTGAGCAGTGAGGGATCTTTATCGTGCCAGCGCCTGTCGTGGCACAGGACATCGGTTTTTAAAGTCTCACCCGAAGGACCCACAACTTTCACTTAAAATTGCAGAGTGCATGGCGAAGGAACTGCGGTTACCCTTCAGAACTGACAAAAAGGCAAATATAGGGTAGGAGAAATGAATCAATGTCGTCAACTGTCAGATGAAGAACTGACCACAAAAACACACCTTAGGTATTTCAGATAGTCTATCAACTGACAGAGAACCGAAACAAAGACACTACTTTATAGAGGAATAGAAGGGATGAACATTGTCAAATGTCAGATAGGTAATTACTGATAGAGAATGATTTTGTGTCATCAGCTAGTCTATCTAATATTTTGAACCACAGAATTCTTAATTTTTCAGTTTTGCACGGAAACAGAGAGACTTGTTGATTTATTAAAACGTTAGGCAGAGATTGATGACTAAAGAAATAATCATTTAACAGTTCAACACCATTAAGTGCACCAAAAAAGACTGACACATACGTACCAGAAGTGGTTTACTTGACTTATTTATCTCATCTAATTTTACACTACTCCAATGAATGTACAGAATTTTGGTAAAATATGAAATTTTATTCATATAAACACTTTTATATAGACATTATGGTTGACACCAATTGTATAGAAACACTGCTAAACAAAGGAATAGTCATTCCTTCTGATGAAAACGTGATGATATTTAAATGATTCTGGATCGCTCATAAATGATTTCTATGTACACTCTTTCATCTGTAATTACAGAGATCAGAGAGCATATGTTATAACGATTAAAAATATCTTGAACGAGTTCACAAAATATTTTGTTTTACATTAACTTAGTGATAAAGGCATTTTGCAACTTTAGAAAATAAATAAGAAAAACTGCAACAGGAAGAAGGCTGAGGAGAATCAGCTTTGTTACAATCTGGCAGAAATCCCAGATCATATAATTAAAAAATGAAACCAAGGAATTTCACCAGAAAACTTAACAATGAAACATGAAGCATGTTCAGCATGAGGAATATTACAGTGTCAGAAGTTAAATGTTATGTTATGATTGTGAATTAAGAAATGTATTGCTACGATGTTCTTTTACAAGAGGTTGTGAATGAAACGGATCAACGAAGTAAACGAGCTCTGTACCTCCTATTATGATATTGTAATGCCAAGAAAAATGGCTCCCACTGAGCTTATTATACATATTGATTCCTAAAGGAATTTGTGATATAAGTTGATAGTTAGTTCCTGTAGAGAAGATAAATTTAATCTGATATCTTTATGAAGAAAAAAATCTTGATGTACGGAAATTACACAATATCTACAGTACTTTTGTATACAAGAAGAACCTTTTCATCAATTTGAAGAAGTGTTATTACACCATTAATAAAACTGATCAGTGGTTATTGGGAAAAATTACCCAATTAAAATAGCTCACTCCTAAGTATAATAAGCCCTACAGACCTTATGGTTATTTTACATAGTAGTATGTAAAAATAACCTGATGGTTATTTTTACATAGTATTTGCCTGTAAATTAATCTGTATCGACCAGACAACTTTTACAGCTGCTGTACTTCTCACAAAGCTAGTGTAGAAGACTAGAATAAGTGGGCAGAAACTCTTGACCGAAAGCCATAATGAAAGGAACCTAGCACCTGCTCAAGACAGATTCACAAATAAAAACGGGAAAAAACCTCGTCTTCAATCGATTTGTATTCGTAATTAAATCAAGACAATTCTCTGTACATTACATCATGTGTTTGAAGAATGGAGATCCGAATTATTTTTTAATAAAATCTTGAAATAAATATTTTTTGAAAGGGATTTAAGTATGACGAAAAGAAAAGATATTGTTATTGATAAAAATGATATTATTAACGATTCATTCTTTTAAGGAGGTTCACGATGGTCAATTGCTGATACCACAGAGTTTCAGCACACATCTGTCAAAACAGAGGTTTGATGATATCAGAGTTAAGGAGGACAATTGTTCAAGTAATTGGCTGCATTTGATTATTTGGCTCAATATATCACAGACGGGAAGGGTAATTTAATAGCCACAATCACATAAAATTTTCCGATTGGATATAAATAAAAAATAAGCCCATGTTAACCGATACCACCTAATTTCCTGTCGGTTTTCTTTGTTAAGCGATCTGTTTCGCGCTGGCCTCTTTGAGTTTTTACAGTCTATTTCAAATCTTTTTCGGTTGTCTTGAAAGAGCTATCGATTAAGCTAAGTATACTTTTTCCAAAAATCAAACAATTTATATATTGCCAAGCACATCAATGCCCAATCAAATCAAATAGAAAACATTCCTAAAAAGTTTCTTCGGAGTTCCTGTGTTTCAATAAAAAAATACTTTTGTTTTAATGAAAAATGATCTACTCACACGTAATGCACACGTGAATAAAAAGCCCCTGTCTCTTCTGGGGAAAAACTTTTTGATAAAATTAATAGTTTGATAAGTACTTCAATTTTCTAAGTCATGTCATGAATTCAAAAATGATGTTTTTTTCTAAAGGGCGTTCATGTACAGACATGTATTTCTTAAAATTTTCTTAATATTTTTATTGAAATGTATAGAAGATCTTGAGTGGTATATTTTTAGATCATTATGCATCAAAGTTTGGTTAGTAAAATTGAGATAAGTCATAAGTACCGTACATCTGGTTAAAAATGGACACCAGCCGTAGGCAAATTTTTGTTTAATTTGCTGTTGATCTATTTTAAGAAAAGATGTACCAATAAGTTAGAAAGGATTGGAAACTTAGACTAAGTACTGAATGCCTGAATACCTTCATATGTTATAGTTTAAGAATTTTGGCTATCTAGATGTTATCGTAGTGATACTTCTAAGGTTTATTAATTTCTTTAATCTTTTTATTTCTTTTCCTCTAACGAGCTGCAGAATAAATGCTTATCCATAGCTAATTTATTACAGGTAACCAGTTAAAAGGACTTCAAAGACACAAGGTGCATATTTATATTTTGGAAATATTTTCCGATTCCTGAAGATAAAAGAATATAGAATGGTCAGTCATTGATAACATATGTTTGAGATTTCCAATAGAACAGCAAATTGTATTGAATAGTTCTTGAATGTTCTCTAATGTAAATAATATGTCTAATATCACCATCCCTAAGAGCCTCTGTTGTTTCTGTCATTTAATGCTTGATTAATGTTGTAAAGTCGTCGTGATTTTAGTTTCATTAAGATGTTTTAACACTCGAGAATCATTTTTATTACGATTTTATTTAAAAGAGTTCCTTATACTATATACTATATACTTACTTACTTTGATCAAAAAGAAAAGATGAAACATTTAATGAATAATGAACAGTATTCAAGCTCAAAAATCAATTCAAACCAAACAAATCAGGAGCAACCCAAACGTGGGTTCTGATGTCATCTTTTACCTCGCGGTCCCAACCGCCGAGTGCTCCTTATCATAATCGGGGAAAATGAAAAAAAGAAGTCGAAGATAATTCAGAGTGTAAAATCTGGACTAATTATTTGTATAAAATCGTCCGTCAGTACAATCAGGTATTTGACTTAATAATAATTTGTATTTGCAAAGTCAGTATATCGACCAAAGAATTTGTAAAATGGTGTCTTTAAACGAGACTGTTGATGTTATTGTTTTTATAAACATATTTGTCAATAGCTTAAATTGCCTCCTTTTAGAAATTGTTTGTACATAGAACATGGTTACATGTAATCGTTTTGAATGAACCGAGCGACATAAAACTAAACCAATATGCAGGTAATACATGTATACCTGTATTGCTACATAAGAAAGGAAAGATGATGATTGTAAAGTTGTAGTCAACACGTTTTCATAAGGCTAAAAGTTTTTGATAGGTTGTCATGGACGTTTTCTTCTAGTTAATTATCTAAATATGGAACAGATTCGGCTATGTCGACGTGTAACTTATTATCTCAACTACTTCAGGTCAAGAAGCATTTTCCAGTGATGATATACATGTTTTTTCCACAAACAATTAGAGACTTTCAAGCTAACTTAAATTTGCAAGTCAACATATCAAACTGCATGTCAACACAATTAAGTTGTATGCCAACATAAATAAATTGCAAGTCGACAAAATTGAGTTGCACATTGAAACGTACATGATTATGTTGCAAATCGTATGTTAGATGTCAAATAGGTATGATATTTTAACTTTAATAATTAAAATATTATTTTATAATTCTTATCCTGTCACATTTTCGATGAATGTCAATTTCTCGACATAATTTTGTTCCAACTCTCTCGCCATTGTATTGAAATAATATTCCCTGAAAATATTCTTAAGATTGGCTTTTGGAATTTTTTAGTCATTTTTTTCTGTTGAACTTGGAAATACTACTTCATGTTGCCTGTTTGAGCTATGATGTATAAGGACAAGACGTTTGTACACGTTATATCTTGTCTATGCTTAAAAATGGCAAAAAATGGACTACAATTTGTATGAAAAAGTATATGTTTTACTCATTGACCAGGAAAAAGGATCTTTTTTTAAACAAAACTGGGACATGCGTCAAGCTATTCTCTTTAGTATTCTCGTTTGATTTACAGATTTACAAAAAAAAAGAGTCAGCTGATGCAAGAAAGCTTAGAAATAACAGTGTAATTCATAATTACACCTCGACATATATATAGACTTACTAAAAAGAATCTAGGATTTGTACCCTTCCACCTTGATATAATTCTATAAACTACATCTGTAACTAGGAATTTACGCGCGCTCTTGCTTTTTTTGTTTCCATAACCAATTCCTTTAAATAATACAACATGAAAGTGCTATGAATTATCATTACGAACACTCAAAGACAGTTATAAATCAATTTCATTTTACCGTCTATTTTTGTAGCCATGTTATTGCTCTGAGAAAGCTATAGATTATGTCTACATTGAATGCAGAGGATTCAGAAGGTTCTTAAGATATATTTTTCCAAGGCCATATCATATTTGACGACCTCTTTTTCCTTCAATTTTACATATATCTGATATTTGGAAAAGAATGCAATATAGATATTTCTTTCTTTGTAACAAAGAAAATAAAGAAACCCGTGACGTTGATGAATGCATATTAATAAAAAGAATAACGGGAGATTTTGACGTTGTTAATCATGTAATGGTAACAAGAAATAACATGGAGTGTTGAAATTAAATATCGATTGGGCTTAATCATTAGACTATTAAAAACTAGTCATAAACTCTACAGAGCTCTTCCCCCGTCAGATAGAACATCAAATGTGCCAATTATCAGGGGTACTTTTATAGGCCTTATCTCCACACACATGACTTTTTTGATAGTTAGGTCTTCAACATCTCAAAACAACATAACACATGATATTTTTTATTCGCTAATGATAGAAAGGTCTGTCAATTTTCAGAAATAATCAACTTATTTTAGAGAGGAATATCTCCGATACGAAATGTTTCGTCTTTATCTTATCGAGAAACCTGAACATTTTCCCCAGACAATAAATTCAAGGAACACACGGGTATTATATTCGCCTGTTTTGTTGGAATAATGAAACAGCTATATTGCATAGAGTGTTGGAGAAACTTATTTGATCTAAATATCGTTGTTAAAACCGAGAAATTGATTAATTTTACAGATGATGAGAGTTCTTTTTTAAGACAGGCTTGTCATTAAAACTTGATTAAAGCAGATGAGAAATGTTCTAGTTGAAAAGGAGAGAGAGAGAGAGTATGACTTCTTTTAGGCTCCTTGACAGAATATTTGTTTTTGGTTCAAAGTTAATGAAAACTATGTACATGTACAACGGAAATTCATTTAAATCAATAAAAATAAAAAAATGTGTTTTAGAACCTGTTTTAAACAACCAACAATTTATATAGTGCACTTAAACCACTGTATTCGTTAAGGGTTTTAAAGTGTTACAATGAAAACCTTTGCTAAAAACAAGTTTTTTTACGGGCCTATTGAGAACACTTTATCATTTTTACAATATTCCTCTAGGTCTTCGTATTGCAAAGTGGTATACGTATCATTAGCTGATGAAGCAGAAATACTTTACAGTGTACATTCGATATTACGTTTTGTTCCTAAATTATTTACATATTTCTAATAAAGAAGATGCAGAACCATTTTTAATACTGTAAACATGTTTTGTATATTAAGATCGTGATCTTTGCATTGTTAAAGCCTTATTGTGGAATATACACAATTTATTGCATGATATTGTATTGGAGGAAATGATTGTGACGAACGATGCCCTAATAAATACCTTTTTAGGGAAAACTAATCACCAGAGAGTTTTTTCATGTAAATCGAGAAAGGTCTACCCCTCTACAGTTCAGCTGAAATGAAAGCGTGGCACAAAGCTCACCTCCACGGTACAAAATCGTATTACAATGTGCTTACGAGACTACAGAACTAGTCCTGTAGCTTCCAGTCAAGTCTGGCCCACTATGAAAGCCAGAATCTCATTTGTTTCGCCACGGGTTCCAAGAACGTTGCTTTTTCTATTCAGATGTAAATCATTTAAGGGAATGAAGATTTATTGGACAGCCCAGCTTCCGAACAGAAGGTTGCACATACAAAATTGATCTTTATGTGGCCTCTCAATCACTGTGTTAAGACGGGGATATCGTTGATCCTTATATATACAGAAAACAAAATATTCTACACTGACAGACGTATAAAAACTAAAGTGTCGCTGGCTTCTGAGGCATTGAAATCTCAAGAATCAAATAATTCAAATTAAGAGGTATAGTTAAAAATTGGAAGGTTAAATTGAATGGAAGTATTTGTATTGTAAATATTTCCACGTTTCATTTTATTACATTTCAAAATAGATCATCTCCAAATCCAATCTAAAGAGAGCTAATGGACCATCAATATGATTTGACACTTCGGTGAACAAAGATTTAGACATTTGTATTTTGTTTCTTCACATTGAAAGGGTATGAAATGTTGCTGTCGATATTATTACTAAAGTGTTCAAAGACACATTTTAATTTTGAGACAAATTTATGAAAAGTTTCTCGACCATATTTATTTTTTGTTTTTAATACACGACGTGTCTATACATTCCTGACCAGATATAGTACCTGTCCAAGCCGAGAAGGCAGATAATGTTCAGCAATGTCCTTGTGAGGCTTACTGGTATTATTTTCAATGTTTTGGAGGAACATGGATTTAATTCTGCAAGTGATTTTTCAACATACACATGTATACACAAGTTCATTTTAGAACTATGAAGTAAATTCTTCAAAGTCATATTTCATTTTTCAATTTGACGAAAGATACATCTACTACTTTTAAATGATCAATAAGTCAGTATCTTCCCTACGTTAATTCGTCATATTACGTGGAACATGGAATAAAAGATAACAATATACAACTATCTAATGCAACTGTTTCATGAAACGTATGGAACAGTATTCAAGATCAAAAGTCCATAAAACGATACAAAATAAAAGCAGAGCAAAAACGGACCTCCAAGACATCACAGGTGGGATTAGGT
Source organism: Saccostrea cuccullata (assembly GCF_032062105.1). Taxonomy (NCBI): domain Eukaryota; kingdom Metazoa; phylum Mollusca; class Bivalvia; order Ostreida; family Ostreidae; genus Saccostrea; species Saccostrea cuccullata. The sequence goes on along the minus strand of NW_026930450.1, from coordinate 298,205 downwards.
GCCATGGAGAAGTTAGCATACCCTGCTGACCGGTCACACCCGCCGTGTGCTCCTTGTCATGATCGAGAAATAACGGGGGAAAAAATTCTTCGTCAATGCAGTGTATAAATAATGGACTAACAATTTGTATGAAAAACGGCAGTCAGCATTTGACTCAATGATAAATTGTATTTGCTGACAAGGTCATTGTATCGACCACGGAACTTACAAAATGATAACTTTAAAGGAGACTGCTGATATTATTGTTTCATCAACTTGTTTTTCAATAATTTACCTCGTTTTAGAAATTGTTTATATTTGGTTATTTGTATAAAATGTCACTCAAAATATGACATATAGCAGTAGCTTGCTTTTACTGACAAGACAATTGTATCGAATGAAGAAAATTAAGTCACGAACCATTGACTTTAACCGGGACTGTTGATATCCATTTTTATCAACTTATTTACAATTGGTTGCATAGTTTTAGATGTTGTTTGTACGTATTGTCGACGGTTTTCCTTCAGACCGATTTCAATATGTAGCACGAGCCGTGGTTGAATCTGTCCACATAGGATGCTTAGTCTTCCTTGGCACCTGATTCCATCGGTGATGTTTTTTGTAGGTGCCTGTTTGCTCTGTTTCCACTTGTTATGGTTCCAGTGAGCCTTTGAGCTTGGTTACTGTTCGTTATCTTCATATTCACTACAGAAATACACTGATAAATATTGGATAAAAAGGCATTCTTTCAATTGTTGTGCAAAAATGAATTGATTGGCAATAATGTATTATTTGGATATTTTTTTTTTATGAAAATTAATTGGACTTCGGGAAAAACATTTAACTCCATTACTTCAAGAAAATATATTTTCTGTTTTAATTTTTTTTGCTGAGATTCCAAATTTGTTGATTTCAATTAGTGTTACGTAATTCTGAGAAAACACATCACCGTTGAGGAAATTACTGGGTCAATCAAATAAAGATTGCTTGCATAAGTCACATTAATACCAACATTGCGTTTAGGTAATATTAGATGCTGTTAGCCAAATGAAAAAAAAAATCGTATCTTCATCAATTGAAAAATGCCGAATTATATTGTTTTGTTTAAAAAAGGATTTATCCTTTGCATAAACTTGATGATATCTAGTTCAGTCTTTGCGGTTGAATCAGATATAAACATAATTAACAATGAGGTAGACCAAGTGTTTTGGACAACAGAAGAAATTTTACGTGGTGAATGTTAATTTCAACGAAATGTTAAAGAGTCCTCTGAAATAGTTGCATATTACATATTATTAAATAAATTGAAAACAGACTCACTAGTATAGAACCTCTAATCTGAAATAATAACTTGGTAATAATTCTACGTCTGGAAATCCAACATCGTCACAGTTCACTCTCTTAAGATTAAATTCGTCAAAATCAAGTTTCAGTATTTTTAACGTTTCAGATGTTTATAATTAACCAAATATTTCAATTGATAACAAACAGTATCCAAATCAAAAGTCAATACAAAATAGGAGCAGAGCAGACACGGACAATAAAACAAAAATATTTTCTAATCTTTTTGTTACAAAAAAATTTCACAGAATCAAGAGGACAGTATTACTAAGTGGCGGTATCAGTTAGATTAGTTTTGACCGTTTTTCTATAAGAGTCAAGAATAAAAATGATTGCATCCAATCATGCGATAGGGTTCTCTATTTTATAAAATTAAATGTTTTTCTTTTTGCATAAAAAAGATATTACCACATAGGGTCTATAAGATGATATTACCAAATTGACACAAAAAGCTTAACAAAAATGGATTTTGGCTAATCCATATTTTCTCCATTTCTTAAATTTTTCGGATATTTGAGTAATTTTTGGGTGCTCCCTATATTTAAATTTTTCTTATTTTTACATATGGTAAAGAAGTCATATAGAGATACAAAATGAGACAAAAACAAAAAGTTTTGACCGTTTACTAAGAGAGTAAAAACACTTTCTACGAGTTTTTGGCTCATATCTATACTTAGATTGGAAGTTTTTAAAAGCTAACATAATTGTAGTTTATTTGGAAAATCATATTCATTTGATAGAATTTAAAACAACTTTAGTCCCTTATTATCAATTTAGCTAACATTTGAAAAGTTTTGATTGTGTCAAAATTATAACTAAATTCGTTGTTCTATAATACTTTTGAGAGGCAAAAAGAAGATATTTTCATACGCCACTATTTCGCCAAAAATATAATCCCTGCTAATTTTCGAACACAATTTCTATTTAGAGTTGTACAATTGTGATGAGAAAAGAAAAAGGTGGTCTTTCAAATCTCTTTCACCTAAATATATGACATATATAGCAAGTTTACATTGAATATTTCATCTACTTAGAAACCAGAGAAGAATCCTACCGTAAAAGCTAGGACGTCGGAGTTTCTTGTTAAAAACATATATGTATAATCTTCGATACAAGGTAATTCTATAAATTTTTAGAATTCTGTCGGGAAATAATTATGATCCTTGTTATCTCAACTGTTTTATATTCCTACGTGAGCATGAAGCAGAATTTATTCCAAAACTTATAAAATAAAAGAATACCAGTTCTTGTGACTTTCAACTCGACATTCAAATGTATCGCCGGATTTTTTCAGTAACTGTTATTACTAGTAACTTCAATTCAGTTTCAATATTTTCAAAGTAGTATTCCTCTTTCATCGGCATATGGAGTTTAAATATTTTAATTAATTTGATACACACGATCAATGTTTAAACTGGGGTATGCTACTGGAAGAAAAGGGTGTTTCAGAGATTTCGATCTGTGTTAAAGTAAGTAATTCATGATCTATATATGATCGTCAAAGTGATCTTGTAAACAAATGTAACGTATCTTTGGGTCATTTTTAGCCTTCATGTTTCATATAATTTTTGGCGTCTGTTTTTACATGTACATACGATAAGAAAAGTTTTCCGAGGGAGGGTTTTCAGTTCGCTTTTATACTCTGAAATATTAGTTATGTTAGCAAAAGAGGACATAAAGAGCTATGGAGGGCAAAGATCAGTCTGATATTTAAAAAATCCATTATATCTTAACAGCAATAGTAGTTCTCGGAAAAAGGGAAACAAGTCCCCATCTCTCTAGAACGTAACTGTATTAGCAAAACTACTGCAAGTCTTAAGAAGTCAATTTGTGAAGGACTCTCTCTCCATCTGAGAGAGAGAGAGAGAGAGAGAGAGAGAGAGAGAGAGAGAGTTGCTAGTTCAGACATATACAGTGTACTACTATTGCAAGAGAGGCTTCTTTTCATTTTATAGAGAATAATTTATGATGAAAATCTTATTTTCACTTTTTTGTACTGTATTTATGACAACCCTTTTCAACTCTCTCTTGGAGATGAAATTTTATCAACGAAATGTTTATTATGCAAATAAAAGTATATTTTACAATATAACATGTCGAATATTTGAAACGGTGTCAAGACGGTGCAAGATGCCAACTTAAGTCTCAATGTGGTAATTTCCGTTCACTAATGTGTTAGAATCGGAAAGCGGCTCATAAATTTTTATCGATTCAACAGAAACGGTTCTCTACATATAATTTGTTCGTAATTGGGAAATAAAGTAGTAATTGCAATCTGGTCCCAATAAGTATAAAATCCGGAATTCTCCGCAGGAAATCGACAACATCCCTCACGTATATTTCTCACCTTGGAATGGAAACAGGTATGTGGTGAAGGGAAAGCTCGAGTTCACTTTATTGCTATAGACATTATCCCATTATTATATATACCGCAAGAAGAAACGATATAGTCTATATTAACTACAAAAACAAAAAAAAAATCATTGACGATTAATGAAATCATTCAAGTGTTGTCTGGCAAGTATGCAAAGAAAAAAAAAATCACTAAATACTTACAATGACGTAAACCATAAATAAAAATAAATACAAAAGTGTAGTATTTGATCTTGATGGATATTTTCTTTATTTTTATTCTATTTATTTTGCAATATGCTTATTTTAACATAAGGTTAAAAATCAGAATAACAAGAAATATAAGAAATATATTGTTACATATTTATCAAAAAACAAATTATGAAGAAAAAAAAATTAGGCATTGCTATCTTCTTGTCTTTGAAATAACGCTGTTGTCCTTCAATAATTGATTTGACTCATACAAAATGAGAAATATGTCTATCGATATAAATTAATTTTGAGAATATCCAGACTCGGATCTGTGCATTCAAAGTGTTTCATTATCTTTTTTTTTTTTCATTTGCACCGTCTTTGCTAAAAAAACCTAGCAACTATGAAAAGGAGCTTCCAACTAGAATTTTAAGTAGGAGAAGACGAAAAAGACATGGACTCCGAGGAAAGATTGATTGATTGTATATATATTGTTTAACATCCCTCTCAAGAATTTTTCTTTCATATGGAGACGCCACCACTTGCCGATGGAGCGCTTCATTTTGTCATACTCGGCACTCAGGGCCACCGTTCCTATTCTGGTAAAATATAATTAATCACTAATATTAAAAATAATACAATTTTTTTTATAATCACTTTTACAAATGAATAATTTTGAAGGAGATAATTTTATTCACAAATGTACTGCATTGATTTTGTTTGTTTTTTTTTTAATTAAACAAGGAAAGAAAAAATATTCTGTAATAAATTCAATAATATATTGACTTTATAACTGATGAGTCAATCCTTGAATTCTGATCCCTAATCTAATATCTTTCGAAAGCACGTCATCCGTATAGCGACATATTAAAGTGTTAAATCAATTAACTTCAGAAACAATCTTGTCAGAAGAAAAAGAGCGTGTATGAGAAGAAGAGAAACCAACAATATCTGCAGTGTCAATGATGATTACGATATCTTGATTTCAGTTCAGCGAAGTATGGATGACACAAGGCTTGTAAAACAAAAGTTAAAAAATAAAACTTATTTTTTGAAAGGTACTATGTATATATTCTAAATTATCAGTTACATCTTGATCAACTTTAAAAAATATTCTCTACACACAAAAATGTCAATGACATTAATTCCGGTATATAAAAAGTTTTAATGGAAATGAAACTCTTTAAATTCAGAGATTAAGCCTTCTGTTTATAAATGAAACATATGAGATAACGATTAGTATTCTAGATCAAAAGTCCATAAAACAATACAAAAAATAGGTCAGAGGAAACACGGACCTCCAAAACATCAGAGGTGGGATACATATGAATATAATAAATTACATTTTGTGACTGAATAATATCCCTTGATCCCTTGATATGAATAAATTTTACTATTCTTGTAGTCAACAGAAAAAACCCATAAAATTCCTTTTTTCGGTTTAAATTTCTATCCAAGGACTAGGAGGTACAAAGATTCTAAATAAATAGAAAAAAATGTCTTCAATTCATCAGTAACTCGGAGCATATTAAATATTTTTGCATTGCTTTGATATTTCAATTTTTTAACTTTCTAAATATGACCCAATTTCTGTGTCGGCCAAAACAGCCTTCTAGTGATATCCCCCCAAATCTAATAATAACCATAATTGACGATCTAACATTGAATTTATCTTTATACATCTCCGAGTCACTGAATCAATGGCTATAACTCAATGTTCAGTATCCTGTCTGTCGCACATTTTTTAGCATAACCCAGCAAGGGAATTACAGGATTTTAAAAATAGTTTTTAATATATTAAACTACGTAACTCATGTGAATGAGAAATCTGGTTTTAGCCGTCATACTAGGTTCATATGTTGGCTTGACTCTCAAGCGTATAAGAACATTGTAACCTTTCTACTGATCTAAAAACAAATGGTCTGGATTGGAAGTATTTTTCTTTTATTATAAACAACATGCGTCTTCTCATTTCCATTAATATTTAGGATTTTTGTATGCAGTCGGAATTTAATTAAGGATAATTGTAAACATTACCGCTGCAGAAAGCTGGATTTGATTAACAGTGAAATAAATAAAGATCAAAGAATTAATATTATTCTACTCCATGGATTATTGATATAAACCAAACGTACCAAAGATGCGATCATCATGGAGTTTAAGGCTTTCTCTCACACATGACTCTCTCTCTCTCTCTCTCTCTCTCTCTTGTATATAAAAATTATCACCAACAATATTCCTTACTTATGTGGTGATAAATTAAAATAAGACTTGCAATTAAGTAATCACTCAGTGATAAAATTATACAAATCAATATAAACCAGCTAAATGAATGGCATGTAAATATGAATATAGTTCAGTTTCAATGAAATAATTCGGAAATTAATAATCGTTATTTGAAAAATAAATGAAAAATAAAATTTTACCAAATACGAATATTATATTTTATAGTCTTGTTTAAAGTCATCATTCCGTGAGTTCTATGGTCGATACAATTACCTTGTCAGCAAATACAATTTATCATTGAGTCAAATGCTGACTGACATTATTCATACTAATTGTTAGTCCATTATTTATACACTGAATTGACTGTGGATTTTTTCGTTATTTCCCGATCATGACAAGGAGCACACAGCAGGTTTGACCGGTTGGCAGGGGAGGCTCACTCTTCCATGGCACCTGATCCCACCTCTGATGTTTTGAGGTCCGTGTTTGCTCTGCTCCTTTTTGTATTGTTTATGGACATTTGATCTTGAATACTGTTCCTTATCTCCATATGTTTCCTTCAATAATGCTTTGATTAAAATGTATTTTTGTAAACTCATTTAATTCTTAATGTTTTATCACTCCTATACTTTTAAAGCAGTTGATTACAGGATTCTCACTGATTTTGATACTTAAACATACAACTTTCCTAACTATAGAACATACAGATTCGTGACCAGTACTAACCATCTGATCTGTTCAATACCGATTCCTCTGAGAAAGCTAATTTGATGAGAAACAAGCGACAGTTGTTATTTCACAGCTATCCATTTGATGATTTGGGAGATAGCACTAGAGTTCTGTACTGTAACATACACCCAGCCGTGATGATGCGTTCTAACTCACTCAACTCTATTTTTTTTTTATTTATAGGGGCGTTTAACTGATTTTTATGTTTGATACAACATTTTAAAGTGAAATGTGAAGTCAAATATTATACAATTATGGACTCTTTTGGTGTTGCATTAGTTTGTTATTCAGCAGAAAAATATCAATATTGACCGAGGCGAAGCAGTTTATTAAGCGTAGATTGTCTTAACCCAGGTTATACAGTATAACTCCTGGTTGCTACTTAATTCATTGTAAAATATTGAAGGGCATACTTCTGGTACAAGGGATTCTTTCTATTGTCTTTGATTGTAAGGCTGATTATAAAAATAGTATTTTAGAAGAACTTGGATTTAATTCTAAAAGTGGTAATCCAACTTTTACTCATACTTCCCTTTCTAAGGAAGAAATTCTTCAAAATCATTTGTCAGTTTAGAATACTGTAAATCACGTTTTATTCGCGAGAACTTTATTTTGGCGTAATTACGCGAGACAATGAGTTCGCGAAAATTTAACTCTCGCGTTTAAAAGTATCACTTAGTGTTATATGGAGGAAAAACAACAATTCGTGAAAATTATGTCCCGCTAATAAAGAGTCAATGACTATCTCGCGAAAATAAGGTGTCGCGAAAATTTAGTAATCTACATTATTTTTAATATCCCAAAGAACCAAAATGATATTGAACTACCATATATATATTGGATTCCGAAACTTTATAAGAATCCTTACAAACAAAGATACATTGCAGGTTGCAGTAAATGTTCAACGAAGCCTCTTTCTTTACTCCTTACTAAGATACTGACAGAAGTGAAGGAAAAACTTCAACAGAACTGTGCAACAATAAATTCAAGAAGTGGTGTAAATAAGATGTTGATACTCAAAAATTCCAAAGAAATTTTGGACAATTTGAAATCACAATATTTTACCAAAATCAACAGCTTAAAAACTTAAGATATTTCAACTTAATACACAACCTTTCCCCACGATAAATTAAAATCCAGGCTTTTGTATATCATTTACTACAGCTGCCTTTTCAATAAAAATGGATCTCGTAAATTTACTTACTTGGTCATTGGTCATTTGCAAAATTATTTTAATAAAACACATTCTGATTGCACACATAAGTACTCTGAAGTTGACATTAAAAAGATGCTTGAGTTTCTGATCGACAATTTCTACGTGGTTTTTGAAGACCAGGTCTTCCAACAATCTATTGGTATTCCCATATGTACCAATTGCGCTCCATTATTAGCAGACCTATTTTTACATTCGTATGAAGAAGAATTCGTGCAAAATCTTAAGCGTGAAAAGAAGAAAACACTTGTTATGGCCTTCAACTCAACATTTAGATAAATCGACGACGTATTGTCAATTAACAATAATAATTTCTATTCTTATGTCGATACGATATATCCTGGTGAGCTTGATATAAAAGATACCACAGAGTATAAAACATCTGTTTCATGTTTGGATATTTCACTTGAAAAAGATGTTAATGGTAATCCTACAACCAAGCTCTGTGATAAACGTGATGACTTTAACTTTTCTATCGTTAACTTCCCTTACTTTTGCAACAATATACCTTCATCACCTACATACGGCGTTTATATATCTCAGTTGATTCGATAGGCAAGAGCATGCTTTACGTATGAACAATTTCTAAAACGAGGTAAATTATTGACAAACCAGTTGATGAAAAAAGAATATCAACAGTCTCGTTTAAAGTCTTCATTTTGTAAGTTCTTAGGTCGATACAATGACCTTGTCAGGAAATACAATTTATCATTGAGTCAAATGCTGACTGGCGTTTTTCATACTAATTGTTAGTCCATTATCTAAACACTGAATTGACGATTGATTTTCCCGTTCTTTCCCGATTATGACAAGGAGCACACGGCGGGTCGGATGTGACCGTCAGCAGGGGATGCTCATTTCTCCATGATACCTGATCCCACCTCTGTGTTTTAGAGGTCCGTGTTATCTCTGCTCCTATTTTGTATTATTTTATTGACTTTGATATTGAATACTGTTCGTTATCTCCATATCCTTCATTCTCCTCTATGGGACCTGATCTTAGCTCTGTTTTCTGAGGTCTGTGTCGGCTCTTTCCAATATTTATATCGTTGGAATGACCTTTTGAGTATCATTATTGTGTTTATTATATTCTATAGTCTATTTAAAGTCCCTACATAATATATACAAGCACAAACAGTTCATAACACTACACAATCATCGGATTTTGGGCCGAATTCACCGGAGGGTCAGTGCAAGTGCAGCGGCATTGAAAGGTCACAATCAACACCTCAAACAACTTTGTAAACAATGGTTGCAACAGCCGCAGTCAGTTATGTATCTGAGCAGGAAAAAAGTTAGACATTTGTTCTAAATAAATATTTTAGAACAAGATTTAAATATCAAGTGGCTTGCGTGATAATTTGCATAAAGGCGTATATCCATAAAATCACAAAAGCCAATCGATTGATAATAGAAACAAATATTTTAAAAATTTGACATTTATTCCTTATATTTAAGTTCTCTCTATTTCGCAAATCTACAAAGACATTGGAAATTTAAATATAATATTATCCCACAATGTGCATGCTTTGTGACCATGTAGGGGAACATATGGAGAGACTGATACCCCGAAGTATGGAAACACCGAACAGAACTTGTTTATCCAGCTAATAGATAAACCATAGTTTTAGGCCTCTTTCATCTCTGTTTAGGTAGGTACTGTCGATTCCAGTTGGAGAACCCCTTTATTTGATGGTGATCTTTTGCCTTTAGCAAATATTCAGCAAAGAGCCAAGTCAGACATGGATCTGCGGAATCTCACGCGACCATTGAGAGAGCTCGTACTTAACATCTCTGTGTACTTTTGTCCTGCAGTGCAAGATCGGACCTTAGATCTTACTAAAAAGACAAAATGAACCTATTTATGACGCCATTTATCAAAAATATAATTTCCCTGGAACAATATTTTGTTACGATTGGTGCCAAGTTTCTAATGTGTTAATTATTATTTCCTCAAGCTCTTTGAATGACCTCCAAGAGCTCTGTAAAATTACCTCTAAGATTTATTGTGGCAAATGTCTGTATCTCTTACTCAGTTTCTGTCAGTCTGATGAACTTCAGTCTGATGAATTATCTCATTGAAAAAAAAAATCATTTCGGGGAAGTGAGGTGATGGTTAAGCTATAACTGATCATTGAAACATTCATGAAATTTTGACATTTAAAAAAAATATTTTCTTTTTATTACTACTATGTACTTGTATATGTAGTAGACCATATGTATACATGTAATTTATTTTGGCAATTTTACAAAATGTTGTATAAGGAGAAGAGTATCTAAGTTTTTGAATTTGTGTCTAATACATTTGACTCTTTGTCTATAAATTATGTTCAATTCAAACATTCATTCTTCAAGCCATTAAATAGCTTTAAATTATATTTGTTCACCTTGCATATCTTTGCATAATTCAAAAATGAATAAAGAGAAGATAACGAACAATGACCAATCTTTAAAAAAAAATCTAAAACAATATAAAAACAGGAAATAAAAAGGGACAACCGGAAAGATAGGGTAAGGTGCCTTAGAGAAGCAAAGGGAGGTAAGGGCCCCCTGTAACTGGTGACCCCTGTTAAGGTCACATCCGCTGTGAGTCCTAAGTCATTTTAAATGATCAGGTGGACGGAACACTCCATCTTAGGATATAACTAGATGTGCTTTGAGCACTGAGATCACTAAATGATTCTCCCCGCCTCCCGTATGATTATCATGGTTTTATTCATGTTTTGTTCTAGAAAACCTGAAATAAGTGTCGGATCAAAAAGTAAATTAGAAGGTGCACAGTGGCATTGCGTAATAAAGAATCTGTGAAAGTATCATCAAATATTATTAAATGGTATAGAAGGAGTTGCGGATAAGAGATGGGTACTCTTCAATATTATTTAAAAAAAAACGGTTGTGCCATGGTTTACTATTGGAAACCCAAAATATTTGTCGGATCGAAAAGTAAATTATATGCTGTACAATGGCACTATGTAACAAAGATTCTCTGAAATTTCATTCAGTGGTATAAGAAGAATATTTGCTACGTAGTGCCATTGTAACCTCTTATTTTACTTCATGATCCTCCGAGATATATTTTGAGTTTCCCATAGCATAACATGAACATTTCCATTTTTTCTATAATATTAAGGGGTACCTTTCTCCTTTCCATTCCTCCTCCAATACTACTGAAAATGTAATGACACATTCACATGTACAGATTGTTTATCATCATATGAGGGGTGGGTTATTATTTAGTGAGCTCAATGCTCACTGTACCTCTATTAATATGAAGGAAAATATTTATATTTGATGATAACATCTTTAATTAGGCTTATAAATAGAAATAGTTTACCTGTTTAAAGAATTCATTGCAAATTTTAAACTAAGAGGGTGATGAAATGAAAAATTGATAATATAATAAATTTTAATTCTCAACATAAATCTTTGTAGATGATATGGCATTCGTACCAAAAATTTTTTTTTTATTCATCAAGTTTAATTAGAATTTAAAAGTAAAAATCACACCATAACGGAAAGGAAATTATGTATATATATATTTCAAGATCTTTGGACAGAAAATAAACTGATTTTATGCTACATTGGTGAATCTAAGTTACTTTTTATATAATATGTTAACTGGATGATAATTGAATATGGAATTCTGTTTTGGTATTTTAATCAAAATCGAAATGTGTGTTTTGAAACATCAAGTGTTGAAAAATATGATTCTGAAGTTAAACAATTATAGTCCGATTTACTAGTATGTCCTGTAATTTCAGTTTCGGGAACTCACTCCAACAATGGACCTTTGGATTTAAATTAATTGTTTTAGCGATTGTTATAAATATTGAAGTCTTTTGGATAGACAACACAAATGTTTTTTTTTTATCAGGAATCAGTAAATTTGTTGTGTTAATGTATATGAGAAAATCGTTTAAAACATATTCCAAAAGTGAATGTAGAAATTTTGTAGGTTTTTGTTATATTTTCATAAGATGTATGCAAACCTTCACATTATTTTATATATAGATTCATACTGAATACAAAAGATTTGTTTTTGAAAAACTTTAAGTCATATTTACTTATAATTAGTACATTTCAATCAATTCAATTCTTTACGAAAAAAGTTAAGCCATAAACGATCTATCACAGAGAAGAGTGTAAACTCATTAACAAGATAAAAATCTTTCAAAAGTTAGCACAATACCATTTAAACTTACATAGTTGAATCATGTTATACCAATATCTAATATTTTTGTTTTGCTTTAAATGTTGAGGTTGAATATTTGATAAAACATGCATTTTTTCTTAAAAAATGAAATCAAATGGTTTTTTTTTTTTCGAGAAATGTAATAAATTGTTTATTGATTAAGCAGATTTACAGTTAACTCATTGTGTTTGGGAATAAAGAAACAGAGAGACATTATAATATTTATAACTGTACAACAATTCACAAAAAGTATGGAAAAATTATACAGTTTTATGTATCAATGATGACTTAATGAGGTAGATAGTTATTTATTGCTAAAGATTATGGGGGTTTGTGGATCTTATATACTCTTTTATCCGAGTTGTTTCGTCAAGAAATGACCTTTATTTTGTAGTTAAATTGCAACAGATCGTATTTAGCAGACAGCATAAAAAGCTTTGAACAGCTGTTTGACATGAAAAAAGTCCGAATCTGGGCATTAATTTATTACTCAAATTATTTCATTCTATTCGAGAATGATCTATATCATTGTTACTATCAAGATTGTGTGTGTTTTTTTCAGATATATTTTATTGAACTGCGACAAATTCATAATATTTAAATATCTAAAAACATTTAATGAGTTGTTCAGCTGAGTAAGGTTATCAAGAAATGGACAATGGATATTATTCTTTAGAAACAACTTGTTGTAAGTGTTTGTGAAGGATAGACATAACAAAAGCATCGAGGTAGGAAGCGTAAGCGTATTTATCGATTGCTCAGTCTGGTGAGGTCTGGTATCCTGTTCTATGATTAGGATTAATTGGGATTAATTCCCACATTCTGACGAGAGATAGGCTCGGGCGGTAAAGAGATAATAGCTGAGCTCTAAGCAAACTTTCCATTCTATACATACAATGCTGTCTTATTAATGGCCGAAATGGCTCATGGTAGATACGATCGGTTTTTTGCCTTTCTTATGGTAATTATAATTTATTACGCTCGTGTGAGCAATATTTAAGTAGAAATGACAGGACTACAAACATATAAAATTTCACATAGAATAAACAGGAAGAGCTCTTTTCACCTTAAAATAAATGTTTAAAGTTTGAGTGAACTTTGATATTTCAAATAGAATCTTTCTTTGAATTTAACAGTTGGTTTTGCTCATCACCATATTCTTCTCCCGCTGAGCAATTATCTACTCCATGCGTTCTGTTCCGTGTCTGCTATATCAGGGAAATATCACCGAGTGTTCGAAATAGATGCTTTTTAAATATAGGGTTTGTTTTTGTCATATCTGAGGGAGGAGTGGAACATTTCGGTTTTCTCGGTGAACAAGAGATTAGAATGTCTTTATATGACTTCTACAAATAAATTTTCAACTTGTAAATTTATTTAAGTCGTTACAATTTCATATTCTCGTCTTGCTTGTGGTTACAATATACTTCTCTGTCCTTTAATTGGAGTAAATGTAGATATGAAAAGATCAGAATTATTGTGATCTAGTTACACAATGTTGTTCCTTAAACTATCTTGACACAAAATAGATGCAGTATAAAAAATTAAACAATCACCAACCTGGTCTCAAAAACATTGATTTTCTTGTGCTCACTATAATACTGTGATTTCCGAAGGAGCCCCTCTTTTTATTTTCATGGAATATATGATTGCTTGGTCTTTGAAAGCTTATACAGATAGTAAAGATTTACATTTGATCATAAATTTTCGGGTCGATGCCTTTGCAGCCTATCTATCAAGAATTATCTTTTCCATAATTTAACGAAGCTTTATAGACAAATTAACATGGTGCAAAGAGGGCATTAAGGTGTCCAGACAAGAATTTGATCAGCGTTTTCCACATAATCGATCAATCGTCAGGGGATCGGTTAACGCCATTTATCTACCGAGATGAAAATGAAACAAAAAGAACTAGCTCCCTCGTGTAAAACACTGATGGTTAACAACAGAGCAGTAATAAGAGAGAATTTTGTGTATTAAGACAGAAAGAGTCGTTTTCGTCATATTATTTCCTCATTCAGTGAATCCTTAATTACACAATTACTCAACAATATCTTATCAAAGAATTGGCATTCCATTTTTACCAGGGTATTTTTTAAATCCACAATTTGATGTTACATTAATTTAATGTACTGCTTAATTGAATTTTTCATTATTTGTCAATGTAAAAAATGATTTTAGAACAAGTATATATGCAAAGATATTTCATTATTTGAAATTATTATTATCATAAAGAGAAACTTACTGCATAAATGAAGGATAAAGAAATGTGAATTTTTCATAATTAGTCAATTAAAATACATGTAGTTGCATGTATTTTGAGTTTTAACAAATTATTGTGATTTATGGTGATCATGAAATGATTTTACGTAAAAAAAAGTTTATTGTAAACAGAAGATCTGAATTTTTCTGACGTTTCCTGACCTGGACGGCCTTCTAAAGCCTGACCTTCATTCCAGTCCATTTCCTGTGACTCTGTTTTACGGAACATTAACTAGCAACAGAGACCGAGGACCCAGACCGGTGAAGAAATCATAAATCGAACCATTCTGTGATTACTAACTTCATTACGCACGCCTGACCTTCCCGCCGATCTGTCCTAAATGGGGGCAAGGAAGGATTAGATCCCTATTATTGATTACTTAGAAATCTAAGAGGAGTTATAGAATCAAATTATTACTTCTCATACTCAACAACCATGTTTTCTGTCACGAAAGCGTTTTCCTACATTTACATGGTTTGACCACCATTAAGGAGTTCGTCCGAGTCTAGAATGTACTGGCGTTAACCTTCGTGAGCATAATTTTTGTCGCATTCAACAACCTGATTGACTTTGTCCTTTTAATTTCCTTTGTATTATTTGATTATTCATTAACTTACTTGTGAATCGAAACTAAATTCAGTCATTCCATGGTTCTTAAATAATACTGAGAAATATTACACTGGAAAATAACTTCATTTGAGCCAAGTTTTTGTGGTAAAAAATATTAACATTCATTACTAAAGACAGCTAATGCTTCGATCAGATATCCTTGATAAATTTGCTACTGGTGGCAACATAATTATCAAAAGAATTTTAAAGCTACGATAACAATATATCAATGAAAAATTTAACAATTTTTTTTTTTTAATTTATATTGACCGATACTTCCAAATCTTACCTGGAATGGAGATCAGGATAAAAATAGGAGAAAACCAGACTATATCCTTAAAATGAATTGTACATAAAATAAACTTAAGACATCTCCGGAAATATCTTCGAAAATCCATCCTTTCCATTGAATATTTGATCGACATTTCCTGAAAAATTCACTTTGTTAATGTTTTATTTCTTTTTCAACCAAAGAACATTGTTCTAGAAGTCAAATTCTTTTACAATTCTAAGAATTCACATTTCCTATCGTGGGTCGCGGAGGTATAAAACATCGATACTGCATTAAGGATTTGTAAATTGGTATTTTGTCCCCTAACACAGCTAAGTTAGTAATTCAATCAAGTTTCACACAGGCTCTGTCACAGGGGTCTAAAACTTAGAACATAAAAACTGAGAATTACCATCCTGTCTCCGCGGCCGTTCTCATCTTAATTTGTCTCTCCTTGGGAAGCTCCCATTTAACGAACCTTGATTGGCACTGCCTTATTTAGGTATCAGGCTGCTTTCAGATGTTTGATGTTTCAATCAACAGACTACCAGTGTTTTAATTTTTTATGTCCTTCCCTGTGCTTGGTTGCAACACAACTGAGTTTTTGCCTCACATATCACAGAGCATGGCAAGAATAGCTGATGACATTAAAATGTACTGCTTATTGAAAATCCAATTTTCAATGAATTTAGTATGTTCCGATATTGAAATCTCCTGCTGCATAGGAGACCTGGCGTGCCATAGATCATCCTCTGCAACGACGTCAAGATCAAACGTAAAGAATGAACAGTTCACAGTAATTAAGCTAATGATTCAGTCTGATAATCAAACTGATACTGAGACCAATTTCAATTTAGCTAAACAACCAAAGTCCACACAAAAAACTCCATCTGTATTCCGTTACGTTGCGATGGAAGCCAACCCGCCGAATGAAAGAACTTTACAGGCATGCGTTTGGAACCAGCCAATAAATCCGCACGGTACCATCTTCATGAAGTTGGTATTCTCATGACGACAACCTGTTATATCGAGTATCTAAATCCCAAAGGGGTCTAGCATCAAACACGGACAATTGAAATATAATCACCACTACCTGCGTAATTTATTAATTTTTCCTCCCTTTCTGCTATTATTAAGAAGTCTCGGAAGTTCTATACCGCCAATGATCACTGCAGATGAGATTAAGCTGGAAGCCGCTCTATAAGTGGAGAGGAATAAAGAGATAAGGGTATATGAAGAGCAAACAGCTTTATCTATATCGTTCAATTGCTGTTATATATAAAAGATTTATTGATAAGTGGATAGTGCTTTCCACTTCTTTGTTGGTTAAGTGTCAATGTTAATACTCTTACTTACCATGATAACAGCTTTTCTGCATTACGAAAATTCTCAACCCCACAAAAAGGCCACTTCAACGTGTCGTCGCCAATGATAAAAACATTAGCTTTCGATTGTTCGATGATAATTCAGCTACAGGTTGTTTGGTGAAATCTTCTATTAAATATTAATGTTATATTTTTGTTTTTTTTTTCTTTGTTTATTTAATAATTAACGGAAAACTGATTCTTCAATAAAAGACATTTAAATAACGAAAGTGTTTGTTTTTTTATTTGATGATAGCATTTTCTTTTCTTACTTGATTTGACTTATTTCATAAAAACTTTGAACTCATCCTAACCTACCCTCAGTGTATTTAGTACATTTTACATGAGCTCATACTAAAAAGACAGAATGGTGAGATGTTCGTGTGAGGACCCTGGATCTTTGATGTAACACCTACTCTATTAATGATGTCACAATTTATCAATATTTATATTTTTTATCTCAAAATTCTTCAACTTCATTTTGCTTTTAAAAATGAAAGTTGAATTATGACAAAAATTCGAATTGCATCCGTTCCAATATATACAAGGTAATATGAAGATGAAAAGTAGGTTTTCTTTTTACGGACACTGCAAAAAAGCTACATGAATGTATTCTTCTAGTAATATTCCGTTATTTTTGGGTGGAGTACATGTAATCACCAAGCTGTATTATTTCCATGAACACGATCATGACAAAGAGCACACGTGACCAATCGCCAGGGGATGCTCACTCCTCCATGGCAACTGATCCCACCTCTGATGTTTTGGAGGTCTATTTTGTATTGTTTTTTAGACTTTGAATACTGTTCGTTATCTCCATATCGTTCATTGGTGTATTTGGATTGACAGAGCAACCATCAAAAAAGTAGACAGGGTCAACGTAGGCTTAAATATGATAAATAAAAACAAATATAAAGCTTAAATATACATATTAAATATATATAAGAGGGTAAATATAAGTTCATGTATAAAGTCTATACAGACATTGTATTAATTATCAGGGAGCTAAGACCAATTAATTATTCTACTCCACATATTTCAATTATTAACGAATTTCACTTTGGATGTTTTATTTTTTGCGTGTGTTTCCTCAGTAATTCGTTAGCACGGTGTGGGAGGGGATGTGATATTTGTGGGAGGACGACGGAGTCAATCATTCAGGAAAATTCGAACAATTACTATGGAAACACTAATCAAGATTAACTTCATCCTCATTTGATTCAATAATGGGTCAGAGGCAAGGTTTTTTTTTCTTCTTTTTTTTTTACTTATTCCATGATGAGCATTGCAGACAACCGAAACACATAATCAAGAATATGAAGTAATGATACTGAGTACTCTTTCAAAAGAAATATAACGAAAAAAAATGTTTGTCCTTATAAAAATCAGCTTCGTAGTCTTCTCAGGCAAGATAGTTCCTAATCAAAATTACAAATATCTGGAATTTAAATGAATTGACACCAGATATAGGATCACTGATTTCTAAT
Source organism: Saccostrea cuccullata (assembly GCF_032062105.1). Taxonomy (NCBI): domain Eukaryota; kingdom Metazoa; phylum Mollusca; class Bivalvia; order Ostreida; family Ostreidae; genus Saccostrea; species Saccostrea cuccullata. The sequence goes on along the minus strand of NW_026930450.1, from coordinate 279,987 downwards.
CCACGCTTGGTCTTTCTACAGCTTACAAATTAGACACTGTCCCTTGCAGCCAGTAACGAGAACCTATGTGTTATGTCTGCGACGTTAAGGAGACTTATCAATATTGAAGATAGGGAGCAGGTGGCATAAATAGGTTTTAATCAGGCGAACAATGTCTTATATACTACAATAAGTAAGAAATCATATACAGAAAAACATCCAATGGCAAAGTCTTATCTTTCCTCAGGATGTTGTAGGCACCGAAGATATCACAAATGCAATGTATCAGACAGTCTTAGATTAGAAAATACAGATCCCCTTTATACAAATATGTGACATATCTGCATAGCTTACTAAGCCATAAGATATCAGCATAGTTTATTTTAAATATATTTATGAAGGAAACATCATCCTAATTTATTTTTTCGTTGACTATTTGATTTTTCTAAATTCTGAAATTCATGTTTATCAGGATAACTTTTAATAATTTTTACTGACCTCTTCTTTAGTTGTGAAGAACTTGATACATGTATTGTAAATTATTCTAAACCGTTTCCGACAACTAGAACTGTTCAAACATGTCATGGATGTATATTCTGGAATTCTTAATATGCACTACCACTACATCTTAAAAACATTAAATTGAAAAATGGAGTTTAAAAATAGTAACTGGTACCAGAGCAAACAGGGACCCCTTAAAGCACAAGAGGTGGGATGAAGTGTCATCGAGGAGTAAGCATCCCCTATCAACCGAACACAACTGCATGGTGTACGCCCTTTGTCATGATTGGGAAAACGGAAGTATTCGTAGACAATTCATAGTAATAAGAATGACCTTACAATTTGCATGGAAAAGTTCAATATTCGATTGAATGACAGATTATATTTGCTGGCAAGGTCATTGGATCGACCAAAATTTGCAAAATGTTGACTTCAGACGAGACTGTTGATATCCTGGTTTTAATTACTTGTTAAGAATTTATTCGAACGTAGAGCATGCTCATGTTTTGCATAAATTACATAATTATGCAGGTCGTAAGGGTATATTGCCACACAAATAAGGAACCTTGATGATAGAAATGTTATGAAGTTTATCAGAAAGTTTTGTTGTTAAATTTCTATTAAGGTCGTTTCTGATAATCTTTTTAAATATCAAACGAATGTGTCAGACTCTATTGTTTCTTTTATTTCTAGTTTAAAGAAATGTATCGAATCAGGCTAGGAATGAAAAAATATTGCTAAGGAGAAAACGTTGTCATTATATCTTAATGCTGGATTTATTACCATGTCAGGAAACAAAGACATTTTTTCATTTCATGTAAAAAGTTTTTGAATGGATTCTCCTTCATATGAAAACAAATATAAAAGTTGCTTAAATGTGTAAGAATGAGAATTGTGCAGCTGTTTAGAATCAAGAAGTGTCGTAAAATGTAGAATTACTAATGAAGTGTCGTAAATAACGTAAGCTAGCGTAAAAAAGGCCTAAATTATTTAATAGCAAGACGGCTATAACAAACAATAAGTAATGTACGTTGTAAAGTGTTAAAAAGTCGATCTTGCTATATCTTTTACTTACTTTTCTTTAGTCTAGAAACGTGTTATCTTTCTAGGAGGACCCTCGCCTCAAGAAGAAACAATAAAATTGCATACATAAGTTAATCTTGTCAGTTAATAGCGTGGGTCCTCTCTCTCAGCGATGATTTGGGTGTTAAAATATTCTCTTACAATTTAGCAAGGGTGTTTTAAAATGAATCTATCTAACTGAAGGCACATAAATATGAGAAAATCAGAAAAGGAAGGGAAATTTTACAGTCGTCTGTTGTCTTCGAACCTTAAATCACTGCTTTGCTAATATTTCAAATAAGGCTATTTTTTATCTTATCTATAAGTTATTTATTATCTAAACCATACTGTAATCTATTGAAAATCTTACTAAATAAATGGTTTTACAATTGATACAATTAAGTCTTTTTTTTCGTTATATTATTAATTTAGTTTTGCATTAATGTTTTGAGTAGACTGTAGTTTGAGATTGTCTTAGAGTGCTCCGTCTACATAACACATGCATAGGGTTCACGGCAAGCAATCAGTCGAAGGGAATGCTTACTTTTCCCTGGCGCCTGATCCCATCTCCAGATTCGTATTTTGCTCTGTTCGGTATAGGTTTTTTACTGGATTTATGAGACTGATTTTCGTTATCTCCACCTTTACATTATGTACTGTTCAGCCGTGTGATTTTTATTCCATCTAACTACATCTTCTTTTGTATTATCGGATTAAACAACAGTTATAAAAACATATGCACATTAATTTTTTTAGTGGGCATATACTTACAAAACTTGAAAAAAAATCTTTTGATGTTTTAGCAGAAAAAAAGATTTTGTGTTGCTAATTCTTTAATCGCTAGTACAATATAAAATAATCATTTAAAAACTCTCATTCTGGAACCTTCATATTTCTAAAAATGTCTTCTTCTATGACCTCTAATTTACCTTCTTGCTTTTAGGTAATAATGGGCTACATCAAATTGGCTAAGAGAAAATACTGTCAAGCTCTTTACTCTTAAAAGCATATAAAGTGCACGTCATTCTTTTTAAAAGTGAATATGAAAGGAGAGTCGAGCTGTAAATTGAGGGTTTAAAACAAGTCCATTTATTAATCTGTGATAAGTTATGGGCTTTTAATTTTTTTGGCTAAAAATTTCGAAAAATTGTATGAAATTGTTAAAAGTTTTCAGATAATGATTGTTATGAAGGCCTGAATTTTACGCATTCACATACATAGAACAAAGAGGAAGCCGATGGACAACATTTCCAAATAAAAGCTGAGAAAAGACTGTTCAATAATCCCTTGTTGTAAAAGCAGGTAAGAAATAGATTAAACAATGTCAATGAAAGGTTATTAAACGTATTCCCATTTGATCCTTTTATTGAATGCTGAAAAAGAATTCAAATAAAATTTTTATTCCAAAAGTATCAATATTATTTTCTTGAATCAGAAAGAAAAATTGAAAATTCTTCATATTATTTACATACATCATTCAAAATATTTGTATTTTTTACCGTTGAAATTGTCTATAGTTGACTCATATAGCACACTCATCCATGTACGCCCCCTTAAAAATGCTTGATAAGTTTTTAAATATGAATTTTGTGTTGGAAAGTAACTGTAAATATTAACATATCAAAATAAATCTATCAAAAGCAAACATTCCTGTACAAAATAGATCAGTGTCACACTGATCTATTTTGTAACTGTCGAGTACACGGTGAAATAAATTGATATATATTATACATCACCCACATTGGTGGATTTTTTAAAAATCGCAAAGATCAATCTAAGTGTTTCTATTTTTTGTAAGTACATGTAGAAACATATTTTTTTTCATTTTGATTAAGTAGGTATTTGGTAAATTTAATGGTCTTTATAAAATGCCATTGTCTTTTGTCAAATTTAACCAATCATTGGGTCGTATGCTGCCTTACTTTTTTCATACCAATTCTTAGGCTTTCGGTTTAATACTTAATGTTGGTACATAGCATTGTGTAGCAAATAATTTATCCTGCAGTTGTCCCTACATTATAGCCTTGTACCCCACATTTGTTTTATCAAACGAATAATCCTTATTGAAGGTGATCCAAACTGATCGTCATATTGAAGGGGAAAGGGGACGTTAAGCCGGAAAAAAATATTAAAGATGCCATATATATGCTTTATCTGTTCTTAAAAATACCAGTTATTGAAAAAATAATTAGCCAGTAAATATAAAGATTCAAAATTCCATACAAACACTATAGAGCATTGTCAATCAATATTATTTTCTTAGTTAAGTTAAGAAAATTTAGGTCTTCGTTTTCAACTTCTTTATGAATGTCTCCAGTAATGACGTCTTCAGTAATGGCGTGTCCAACGGGACTGTAGTTGAAAGAAGAGCAATAACCCTCAAACGGAATATACATATCTCTGGTAGAACACATCAGTCCATTCAAAGAGAGATTTGGATACAGCATTTTCACTCTATAGATAAAATATATTTTTAAAGTGCAATGAGATATTTTACTTTTTCTTAGTTTTTGTTTAATTTCAATTTAAAAGCTGATATCTTATTGACCAGAATCTGACGTTAAAAATGTACAAATTCTGACGTTGTACCACATTTTAGAGACGTAATGTGCCAAGGGTTAATAGTGAAATTTGCAGAAAAAAATTGATCTTATCAAACATGCAATACTAAGATTAGTGAAACATTCTCAGCGAAAAGATTTTCAATGCATTTTTGCCGAATAAGATGTCAATGCAATTCAAAAATAATACCTTACTACTATTTAAAAAATTCATATCTTGATTTTTTGTTAATTAACAATGAAAATTTCCATTCTTATGTCGATACGATATATCTTAGTGAGTTTGACACATCAGTTTCATATTTAGATATTTTACTTGAAAAAGACGTTAATGGTAGTCTAACGGCCAGGCTCTATGGTGGGCGTGGTGACTTTGACTTTTCTATCGTCAACTTCCCTTACTTATGCAGCAATAATACCTTCATCACCTGCATACGGAGTTTATATATCTCAGTTGATTCGATACGCAGGAGCATGCTCTACGTATGAACAATTTCTAAAACGGGGCAAATTATTGACAAACAAGTTGATGAAACAAGAATATCAACTGTCTAGTGTAAAGTCATCGTTTCGTAAATTCTATGGTCGAAACAATGACCTTGTCAGCAAATACAATTTTTCATTGAGGATGCTGAATGACGTTTTTCATACTTATTGTTGGTCCATTGTTCGTACGCTGGGTTGGCAGCGGGTTTTTCCGTTATATCCCGATCATGGCAAGGAGCACACGGCGGGCGTGGCCGGTCGACGGGGGATGCTCACTCCTCCACGTCGCCTGGTCCCGCCTCTGATGTTTTGGAAGTCTGTCTTTGCTCTGCTTTTGTTTTGTATGGTTTATGGACTCTGTCTTGAGCGCTGTTCGTTATCTCCATATCCTTCATTAAATGTATGATCTTAATTTGAAGAATACTCTCAGCAAATCGATTGTTTGTAATCTGCAAAAAATAAAGACAAATGATTTTTTTTCTTTTTTCAGTAGGTTAAAAATTCCTAAATTATTCACTTACCTGTTTAATAGATTTTCAGCAGAAAAAAAACTGTTGATACGGATAACCATAAAATGACAACAGATTTTTGTATTGCTTTGTTCAATATTTTGTAATTTTATTTGTTCCATTTACCTGATCAATACATAGGACTCACTATAGGTGTGGTCAGTTAATAGGAGATGCCTATCCTCCTAGGCAACTTATCCCACCTCTGGAATTTACAGGGCTCGGTGTTTTAAGCCTTCTTCACAGATTTCTATTGTCTATAGATATTTTTTTTCTGAGATCGTTCACTCTTTGTTATCTGATCTTTTTTAAAATCTTAATAAAACAACCACATGTATTTTCATCCAGCTCTGAATTTGAATTAAAAGAATACGATCACAATGTATTAAGTTTTCGGCATATGAACCTAAAATCAACCAATGCATATTTCGTAAAATGTGCCAATTTCTCAAGTATTTATAGCTAATCTTTTCCCCTCAAGCTGAGATCAATTTTTACTCCATGAAAACAGTCACCTAATTCAGACTCACCCTATAAAGGAAGCTGTTTTATAAAAGTACATTGTACACATTAAGTCACGGAAATATGTATTACTCTTAGTGTGAATAGAGTGTTTTCGAAGAGATACAAAGAAAGGTTGGCTTTCTTTTATTAAATAATACACACAAACTAACTTCCCTATTTACCGTCGATGACCCTTGGACTTATGTATACTATAAGAACGTGAAGCCTTTTTGCGGCGATCGTTGCAATTTGTAATTTTCGAGGTTAGTCAGAAAACTTTTTTATTTAATTAATAATTGAAACAGTGGTTTTCTATTTGAAGAGAATTTGTTCCTCTGTTTTACACTGAATCATCCAGCTCAGATTTGTTAATTTAACAATCATTTTTAAAACATAATCAAACATATTTACAGTTCTGACAGAGCTGTATACCAATTTTCTTTTCAATTCTTCACTATTTTTCAAACAAATATGCAATTTATTATGCTCAAGACTGTCACGGAAGCTCATTTGGAAGAGGGCTTGGGTTCGAGCCCCACGCCGGATCTAGGTCGTTATAAAATACCTAGTAGATAGCAACCTTTCTTTCGGCAAGCGCTCGGCACTTCGAAGTGTTAGTCGTGAATGAGACCTTGAAAACCCACGCCCCGTGCCACGGCAGACGTTGGCAGTATAAATATCCGTTACTACTCCTTTGGTTTGATTACCGATTAAAGGTATAGATGAGAAGTCTTTAACCGGTATATGATAAAGTCTCTATGAAACATACGGAGATAACGAACAGTATTCAAGATCAAAAGTCCATAAAACAATAGAAAATACAAGCAGAGCGAACATGGACCTTTAATAAACAACTGAAGTGGGATAAGGTGTCATGGAGGAGTGAACATTCCCTGCCGACCTGTTACGCCCGCCGTGTGCTCCTTGTCATGATAGGGAAATAATGCAAAAATCCGTATTCAATTCAGTGTTTAAATAATGGACAAACAATTAGTATGAAAAACGTCAGTCAGCATTTGACTCAATGATAAATTGCATTTGCTGACAAGGTCATTGTATCGACCATAGAACTTTAAAATTCATGACTTTAAACGAAACTTCTTATATTCTTGTTTCATCAACTTGTTTGTCACTAATTTGCCTCGTTTTAGAAATTGATCATACGTAGAGCATGTTCTTGAGTATCGAATCTATTGAGATATATAAACTCCGCCTGCAGTTTATGAAGGTATATTGCTGCAAAAATACGGAAAGTTGACGATAGAAAAGTTAAAGTCATCATGTTTATCATAAAACTTGGTTGTTACATTAACAATTATAACGTTTTTACCAAGTAAAATATCTAAATATGAAACTGATTTGTCAGACTCTGTGGTATCTTTTATCTCAATCTCACAAGGATATATCGCATCGACATAAAAATGGAAGTGGACCCCAAAAACCACATACGAGATATTGTCAATCAGAAACTTAAGCATCTTTTGATGTCAACTTCAGAGTATACAATCAGAAAGTTTTTTAACAAAATGAAAAATTAACTAAATTTACGAGTTCCATTTTTATTGAAAAAAGCAGCAGTTAATGATATCAAAGAGTTTCGACTTTCTTTATCATGCGGAATTGTTGTGTATAAAGTTAAAAAGTCGTAAGTTTTTAAGCTGTTGATTTAGATAAAATCTTGTGATTTAAAATTGTTTAAAATTTCCTTGGAATTTTTAAGTATCCAAATCTTATTTACACCACTTCTTGAATATATTGTTGCACAGTACTCTTGAAGTTTCTCCTCCGCAAATGTTAATATCTTAATGAGTAGTAAAGAAAGAGGAGGCTTGGTTGAACATTTATCGGAACCCTCTATGTATCTTTGTTTGTAAGGATTCTGATGATGTTTCGGAATCCAATATATATATATATATATGGTAGTTCAAATTCATTTTGGTTCTTTGGGATAATAAAAATATTCAAAACTAACACGTTTGGAAGTAATAGTCGATGTATATTTGTAGGAGATACAAGGTGTAGTAAAAACGTTCAAAAGAATGCATGTAAAATCAATTAATCAATCTCTACTTTTATTGCATTTCATTGCATTCTGAATGATTATTAGCACAATTTTCTTGGAGAGTCCGCCCAATTGACATTTAAATCTTGTAATTTTCCCCAAGTTTTTCATAATATAAAACATGGAGTGGTGTGACCCAATATCGCCGTAGTGTTGTTTTACCTGTAAGACTCTTTACGTTTTTGCAAACGCGGTTTAGAATATTTTTTATTGCTGAAGAAACACAGATGGTTTGCAGGGGGCTAAACCTCCAATATTTTTGTCAATATATCATGTGCTGTAGAGAAATACCTACTTTATGCTTGCGATTGTGATGGTTTGCATAGCTATGCAACGTGAAAACATTATCTAAACTGTTTTTTTTTTAGAATTAACTTTAATACATGTACATGTTTTTACACAATTTCTAAAAAAAGAGCAGGATCAATATTGTATCGTCAAATCATTTACTCAAATTCATGTTAATTCCTTTTGTTCCTAGTAAGTAAGGGTCCTATTTAACGTAAGACATTAATTATCTTAACTAATTATGATGCACATACACACTTGAAAGCTAACATAAGAAACAATTCAAAGAGACAATTGAATACCGGTATGAACATGAATATAATTCATTGATGTTTGCAAATATCATATAGTCGAATACCATTTCATCATTTAATTCAAATGGCTGTGAATATGTATAAAAAAATGATATTTCCATTTCTGTTTGTTTTCTCTGAGTTATCTCTTTGAAAGTTAGCCGTGTTGATTTCTTGATAATTCAGCCGAAATGTAAATATCGGCAAGCGAAAGGTCGGGGGTAAGAAGGCCTTATTTGCATGTAGATCCCGTGCGTCTTTGTGTCGGACGTCAGTCGGCGGGGACTATTGAAATTCCTTATGTAATTTAAAAGTATTAAACATCATTTTTAAATCCAAATTTACAATTTTATTTCACAAAAAAATGGAAATATAAGTAATGGTTTAGTTAGTTAGTTGGGTAACGTCAAGGGCATCAACGAAAGTTGAAAACGTGGAATCAATAATGCATAACGGGCATCGATCCGTTGTGCAAATGAACCACTGTTGATTCTGGCATACCCAAAAAACTAGATAGTGATTCCTTAGATGTATAGGATATAAGTGGAATTGAACGATGATCTTTATAACAGCGAAATCAAAACAACTGAATAATGGGTTAAGAAATCTGTGTATCGCTTGTGTCAGATCATCAGATTTTACAGAAAACGTTGATCTGCGGAACTTTGACACAACAAAGAAGAAAGTTGATATATTTTCGTCTTTCATTTCCTCTTGCGTTAAAATTAATTCAAAATTTAATTTCTTCTTCTTTCTAAATAAGAATCTTTTTCACAGAAATTATATGATTCCCTAAGAATCTTGATCGGGTCTATTTTTATCACTATGCTATCTCCATTAAATCATAACCGTCGTTTTTCATCTGAATGAATATACAGGTAATTTCTAATTTTTAATATTAGTTGATCACCTGGCAAATAATACATTTTATTGCTGAACTTATATTTGTGAATATTGACACTCGTTGGCTGTATACAAGTGCACTCGCAAACTCGTGTATTTGTACAACCAAGCCTTGAAAATATTCACTAATATAAGTTCAATAACCCTTTAGTACAGGTGTTAAGCATTAAATTGATAGAACTTATAACACTCAGACCAGTCACCCAGTTGAGTTCACAAAAATTTCAAGAAAAAGAATAATATCCAAAGAAACAATGAACAAGTCTCCTTTACGTAGAATTCAAACTTTGAAAATCAGAATATGGAGTGTATCATTACTTTTTGTCAATGAATGGACTGTCACGTTTAGGGTTGACGATGAATAAACGGTTATGACCAGACAAATAGGACTTATCTGGTCAGCGACATCCAAAACTAATACAGGTAGCGGAGGTCACCTTAAGTTTTCCAAATAATGGATCTAGTACCTGATGTTAAGGAAAATGATATGGTCGGGAAAAAAGAACTGGATGGAAATTATATGTAAGGATATCTTAGCATCAAGTTTCTATGAAATGCATGTTGCCCTTTGTTTTCAGAGCTGATTTTGCTATCATGTTTGTTTGCATTGATAGCTAGAAGTTGAACGGAGGCTGTGTAAAAATTTCTATTCCTGTGCATGTTTCTGCATATACATGTTGCATTAATATACTGCTATATTCTTCATTGCTTTTGTATATGCCCATTTATTTTTATATTTAAAGATATTTCATTTTTAAAGTACTAGTTGTGTTGTACTATTCGTATTTAGCATGCAGTGGTCGGTGATGATATGTAGATATTCATGTAATAGAAGCCACCAAAGTATTTCTAAAACAAAGCACATCACTTCTAATTGCAAGTATTTCTTATTTGTTTTCAGCTTATAAATGACAACTACCAAGACTATGAGGAAAACAACACCTAAGGCATTTTATCTTTGCTTAGTAACGTCGAAGGTCGACCATTGGTCTTTGTTTTCTCGTTACAGATATGGTCGTTGGGGACCATACCAAGCATTTCAGGCTGCCTTTGCCCTTTTCCATATATGGCAAACAGGTTTTCAGCTTCTTATAGGAGTTTTTATCGGTAAGATCATTACAATGTTTAAAACAGATGTAGGAAGCACATACAATAGGGAAGTTTGTTGTGATTAGAACTTGGGATTGTAATGAATCAAGAATACCGGCAGTCTCGTTTAAAGTCATCATTTCATCAAGTCGAGTTCTGTGCTTGATACAATGAGCCTGTCATCAAATACAATCTATGATTGAGTCATAATATGACTGACATTTTACTACTAATTGTTAGTCCATCGTTTACAAACCGAGTTGTCGACGTTTTTTCCGTAATTTTACGACAAGGAGCACACGGCGAGTGTGTCCTGTCGGCAGGGGATGCTCACTCCTCCTTGACACTTGATCCCAACTCTGCTGTTTTGGAGTTCCGTGTTTACTCTGATCCTAATTTGTAATGTTCAATTGACTTTTGAGTTTGAATACTGTTCGTTATTTCTGCATATTTCATACTAATAAATACTAGTATTACTTTCAATACAAGTTTTCCTAATTTACTGAAAGTGAATCTTTTCTGGGTTCTAGTTATGATTTATTTTTTGCAGAGGGATTTCAAAAAAATTGTTTAACATTTCATACTAAATCTCTATCTCTATTATTCAGAAATATTCCAGAAATGTAAATTTCTACGATTTACTTAATTCATTCACACATGCTGTGTAATATGTAAATTTCCTACAAAAACTAAAAGCAGCACGTTGTCGACACAAACCTTGCTAGTCAACGAAGGCTGGAGCAAAATCTGAATTTCAGACTCTGATGTAACCTTAACCCCGACTTTTTCAATGTATAAGTAATTTTGGCATGTTATTTTAATAAAAAGTGTAAAGTTTGTTATAAAAATATAATGTGATGAATATTCCAGGCTATAATAAAGTAATAATTTCTACAAAATATTAATATAACGAAAAGTTACATGTATCAAGCTAAATCGTCCATTGAACAGTGCAAATTTCGAGCTGACATACAGGGACCCCTGAAATTGGGCGAATGAGGTGCCATGGAGGAGGAGACTCCCAAGTCAACGGTCACCCCCACCGTGTGTTTCTGTTTATGATCAGGCAAACTGAAAATCCACGGACAATTCAGACCAAATATAACGACCAAACGTCTGTCTGAAAAACATCAATCTACATACGACCTAACAAAAGATTTTAGTTTGCTGACTACCACAAGAAGTACTCCTTCATGATATCTTTTTCTTAACATTTCGTAGTGTGGTTTATAGCTGACTCATGTACTATTTGCATAGTTTTATTAAACAATACTATTTTTTTCATTATGACTTTGTTTAGTTACTCTTCAAAGTTGACAAGTGTTATACATTAAAAAGTGGCAATTCTTAAAAGGTCATGACAAGAAATTTAAAATTTGTTGGAAATCGCATGCACAGTTTGGAGTATCCAGTAAAAGCATTAATCAGGAATATTCATAAAATAATGGTTAAATCAAATCTTATACAACGTAATGATTGTAACAAAATCATTATCAGAAAAAATCGCCCTCACTGTATATGTTCTAGCAAATCTTTTTGTCACCTTAATCATGAATTGTCATGTATGCCTCTGACTTGCCAGAATACCGTTCATCATTTTAGCCTACAGACCAGGGTTCCAATGTGCAGCTTCAAACTTCGACAACCAATCTCTTACAAACAGTTCTATGTACATGAAATACGAAAAATGTCACGTCCAAATATTCCACAACGACTCAGATGTCCTGGATCCAAAACTAATAGCAACAACAAAGTGTCCTAACGGTTACCGGTACACCTTAGAAAAAGACCGAACGATCGTCACAGAGGTAGAATTGTTCTCTAAATGGTTTAAAATTAATTGTATCGATTAATAATAATAATAATGCTTTATTTAGAGAAGGTTACCCGATTAGTACAAAGTACTATTCTTCCCCGGGGCCTTCTAATTTCAAACAACATATTACATAAAATGATACAATCAAAGATAAAACATGTAGAGTTCATTAATGCATGAATAATTAAATGTAATGTACAGCTAAATGATATATAGACTCAAAATAAAGAAGTCAATATTAATTGTTCAGGAGACATTGTTTTAAACAATAGTAATAATCAAACATCTTGTTCAAAGGACATATTCAAACATTTATTTACAGACGTTGGCTAATCATAATTTTTTCTACATTTCGTCTAAAAATAGGTAAAGTTGGTGACAATTTTACATGTAATGGCAGGTTATTCCATAAATTTACACCTGAATATTGAATAGAATTTGTAAATAGAATTGTTCGATATTTTGGTAAACGAAGATTATAATTTAATTCTGAAGGTAAGGAATAGGAATCATGGCTATGAAAAACAAAAAGGTCCTGGAGATATTCAGGGCTCATACCATAAAAAGTTTTTGCCGTGGAGATTGGTTGATTCCTTCCGAGAAATATTAAAAGAATTACATAGGAACTTTCTGAGCACAATGATAGGACATTTAGAGCTGCCTCATATAAATATCTATGAAAACCCCTACTTGCAGTAAAATTGCAAGATTACGCTAAAACATAAAAACAAAAACTCTTAAAATTAAACTTTTGCTCAAATTGAAAATACTCTGATAGTGTTTTTACCTCAAACATGCGTTACCAGCGCTTGCACTAGAGTTGTGGAGAAAGAAGTTGATACCTTATATTGCAGGTTTAAACCATACTGCGAGACGTGGATACTGTTCCTCAATATAAAATGGTATAAGCCGAGGACCCGTGTCGCAGTAGGTGCTGACACGAAAAAAAATCCCTTCCTGCTTAGTGGCTTTGAGTTAAGATCTTAATTTTTTCAGTCCTCCATTGACGTATAGTGTCGTATCAATATGAAGAAAACTACTCGAAAGAATGGATGTTCAACAAACAGAGAATTTTCAACAATGATAATGTTAATGAAATTTATTATGTAATTTCCCGATCATGACAAGGAGCACATGGTGGGAAGGGGATACTTACTCCTCCACGGCACCTGATCCCATCTCTGATATAACAGAGGAGTGCATTTACTCTTCTCCTGATATATATTGTTTAAATGGGCTTTTGAGCATGAATACTGTTAGTTATCTCCATATATTTCATTGATATTTGATCTTTTCTTTCTGTCTGTTTGTAAATTTCTTATTTTACCTGCTTTTACTAGTATTTTATTTTGCCAAAAAGATCTATCTATAGTATATAATTTGCGCTTCGAAAAGTCAATCAAAAGTCAATCAAATTTGAAACTGATAATTTTTCATTTGATAAACATGGAGATAGGTATTACAGTAACGATAATTTATTTCATTTCAGTTTGATCTTGTCTGCGACCGAGCAAACTTAGCGGAACTTCTGCAGACGTTAGTGATGACGGGACAGCTTGTAGGCGCAGCCTGCGCCTCGTCTCTTAGCGACAGGATTGGAAGGAAGACCGTTCATCTTGTCTCTAACCTTTTGACTTTGATATTGGGAATTTCGGTGGCTTTTGCGTCAAATTATGCAACATTAGCAATCATGAAATTTATTCTTGGCGTTTTGCAACAGGTTGTCATAATGTCTGAGTCTGCTTTAAAATTTGTTCTACATTTTTGTTATATGGATGTATATAATTTGCTTTTTCTTTCAGGGAATGGTCATGTCTGGTGTAGTCTTTACCTTAGAACTCTTTCCAGAACAGGGTCGCTTTTACAGTGAAGTAATTGGTTCCTGTGTCTGGAGCACGGGTCTCATTATAATGTCTGCCATTGCCTATCTGTTACGGAATCACTCCTGGAGATACCTTCAAATTACCCTCACCTGTTTTTCTTTTTTGAGTTTGTTTCAATATTGGTAGGTATCATAGTATATTTGATTTAGCACTAGTCTTAAAATATCAAAATCTCTGAATCGCTTTTTATTCCATCTTTTAAAAACATTTGCCTATTGACGTCGCCATCGAATTCTTGATATGGATATTTGTTCATTTTACTGTCCTCCATGGAAACGGTGATAGATTTTTAAAAAAAAAATACAAACAGTAACTATCCGTGAGCAATTATAAAACATGGACCATCGAAAAGCCCAGAGGCTTTTCCCTTCAAGTCGAGAATACAAATTGGTCTATTCCTTCAAATACAGAAAATCTGAGATTTTATTATGGTTAACGGTAGAAGTCTGGTGATTTCGATTACTAGCACTGTTGAATGCATTTGAATTTCAGCTTATATAGCTAAAATCATTAATACATATGAAAGAAAATGTCATCATGTTGTTAAGTGTCGGTTGAAAACCAAACATCTTAAATTTCATAACACAAGACAACAGTTCAATGTTATCTTTAAAATTGAACAAAGATCAAGGTCAGGTGGATTGTATGGCTGAGATTTTTCAATGTGTCTCATGACAGTGCATTTGCAAAGCAGTTAAACTTACCTTAAAGAGTCAAAGAATATTTTGTATAGGTACTACGGTGTATCATGAAAAGTATGTGAAATATCAAGTTCAAAGGTCAAGAGTTCAGAAATCCTGTTGTTTAACAAAAACTATTTTAGGTGTGACAGAAGAACATGATTCCGGAGTGTCTCTCTATTCTACAACATATTAAAGAAAAGAAATTAAAAATTATCATGAAAATCATGCAAGTTTGTCCATGTCCCTTTAATATGAACCTTACTATCAACTCCCCATGCACCCCAACAAACAAACAAATATCAAAGTGTCGTCTGTCGTTTTTTAGGATTCAAGACGAATCATTACGATGGCTTGTTGCCAACGGGAAAAAGAAAGAAGTGGAAAGGATAGTACGAAAGGTAGCCAAATGGAACAAGCTAGATTATGAGGATCTCAAGAAGCATGTGAAAAAGAAAATGGCATTAAAGAATAAGGAAAAGGAAGACACGGATAAAACATTGCTCGACGAACAAGAACAGCTCCAAGTTGTCGAAAAATACTCCATCATAACCATTCTTAAGAACAAATCCGTACTCGTCATCTCCCTCCTGATGTGTTTCACATGGTAATGTCAAATAACTTACTCTTATAAAAAGATTTCTATTGGAATTGAGAAATTGAGTGGAAAATTGTTATCAGAGATTGTTTAATAGAGATATCTCTTTTTCAGGGTGACTAACACCCTAACCTACTTTGGACTGACCCTGACAGCTACCTCATTGGCGGGAAATCGTTTCCTTAACTTTTTCTTCATGTCCTGTGTAGAATACATTTCCCTTATTCTGGAGTACTGCATGCTACGCCGGTAAGACTAAAAGCATCATAGCATTATCTATTTGAAAGTGAAATTTCAACGAGATCGAGGTTCTACTTATATGAAGAGAATGAAAACTGTATGAAGATAAGAAAAATGTCTCAGTCCTTTCACAAGATTCCTCTTCTCGATGGAATGAATATTTAGACTTTAAAACACGAAAAAAAAAACAGTCGACCTTCCGTCATTTTCTTATAAAAAGTGAATATTTCAATCCAAGACATAATAAAAGGTACATTAGTCAAATATTGGTGACATGTTTTTTATGTGTTTTCTGTAATCCTTCATATTATAAGCATTTGGGATAGTCGCTTATGCAATTTAGCAAAATGTTCACAATTTCTTTACCTATTTTTATAAATTCTTTGCATTTTGTTAAACATACGTGTGTCGCTTAATAGTGAACCAAAAGCAGTACTTACACGTTGTCCAAACTTACAGATTTGGTAGAAGAACTACAACAATTTTCTTCCACTCTTTGACGGGAACAGCCTTGGCTCTTGCCACCGTGTTGAATTACTTTTCAGGTATTGCTTTAATTCTGTTTTAATTCTTTATGCTTACATCAGTCATCAACGTTATTTATCTATAACCTTTGATTTCTTTGATTTTAGATGGAAATAGTACACTTATACTTCTATCAGTTTTGGCGACCTTTGCAGGGAAGATGTCCGTGACTGGATCATTTAGTGTGCTATTTCTCTTCACTCCTGAACTATTTCCCACAAATCTAAGGTGGGCTTAAACTAAAATCTCATTATATTGCCAGTATATGTGTATGAGAAAATTATTTTTGAGTTATAAAGCACTAGTTTTTTTTCTTTATTTCTAAGGAATGTCGGGATCGGGATGTGTTCCACGTTCTCCAGGATTGGTGCCATGATTTCGCCTTTTGTCGGAACTTTGGTAACCTTACCTCATTGTTACATCACTATCAAAATTATCTTGTTGTCTTAACAAATCTGTCATGCATGTTTTATATATAAATAACTTATACTTGTTTCATCATTTTCAGGCGAGAGCTGTACCTTGGGCTCCGGGAACAATTTTTGCATTGATGTGTTTCATTGTCACAATTATAGCTTTATATTTACCGGAAACACGTGGAATGGATTTACCTCAGACATTAGATGAAGTGAAAAGGTGGTACGCAGAAAATAGTGGACTTCGCCTGCGCAAAAGTCGGAAGAAAGACAACAGTGTATATGATGAGTTTTCTGTTTCCCCAGTAGTGGCATCAAAAACCAAGAGAAATTTGAGAAATGAAAAGATTACAACGTGACAGATAAGCCTCTTGTCATGCAATATATCATTATTTAGCTGGCCATTTGTAAATGTATTGATTCGTGATAATTTGTTCAGAAAACACCAGTACTAATTGTGTTAATTTACTTAATGTAAAATATAGTTATAAAGTACATTTTTTCTTGGGATGTCAACTGCTACAATTTTTATAATATTTTTTTGCAAATAAAAGTACTGTTTACACAAAAGAAAAACCCGGTTTTCATTCATTTTGAGAGTAAATTAAACACAAATAAACTGGCTATGCCTTATTTTACAAAAAAGGA
The DNA here is from genome assembly GCF_032062105.1 of Saccostrea cuccullata. NCBI lineage: Eukaryota > Metazoa > Mollusca > Bivalvia > Ostreida > Ostreidae > Saccostrea > Saccostrea cuccullata. The sequence continues at coordinate 262,944 of NW_026930450.1, read as the reverse complement.
GTACTTATTTCCTCTGTTCTTGACAGACCAAGTTTATAAAGTTGGCTGCAAATGTATAATCTGTAAATAAGTGTTTGTCTGATTTTTATATTTGTTCCTATTTGTGCCCATTATTCTTGCCATTTCCTAATATTATCATTTTATTGCAAAAATACCAAACTTTCTAGACAAAATATTTAGTAACCTTTGGTCATCAAAGATTTTTAATTTCGAAACAAACAGTTAGTTTATTAACAAGTATCACCGTCGTTTAAATGCTGTTGTTCTTCCAAATTTGTATCATCAGAACTTCCCAAGAGTGACTCCGATTTACTAGATTTTTCAATTAATTCATCCTTTTTCGTTTTTTCCTCCACTTCAATACAATTTGTTTCCTCCTGTCTTGCGTGTTGGAATGCAGACCCTTTCATCCTTAATATCATAAACATTTCAAATACGGCTGCCATCATATATAGAATCCCTGTAATAATGAATTTGATTTTGATTTTAGACTTTATATTAAAAAGAAGATTGCTATGTCAGCTAAAAGATTTTGAACTGTTACACCTACCTGAAATAATAAAAAGAATTGAATAGCCCCCTCTCCCTTCCTTAATGCGATCTGCAATAGAATAACCATTAATTTATGGTTTACAGCTTGTTCGTTGCTTGAAATTCTCTTTTGATATTCAAATATAAGAAATTAACGAAGCCTTATGTATCAACTCTCATCTGAAACTAAATTTTTCTTACCTCCGATGACTGGACCAATCAGAAATCCAATGCCACACGTGAGCATTTCCATTCCAAAAGCCGTGGACAGCTGTTTAATTCCTATCATTTCAATGGTTATCGGTGACAAAAGGGACCACACTCCACTAGAATATAAACCAAGTATGACAGAATAGAATACCTTTCCGGAAAAGAAAGTTCCGAGCACTGGTAGAAAGATTGTAGATAGTCCTAGAATAAAGAAACATCCCATATATAGGATTTTGCCATCTACATTAAAGTCTGTTGCTGCTAATCCAGTAAGAATTCGAGATAAACAACCTGTGATACCATATATAGACATAAAAGTGGCAGCTTGCGTTTGAGTAGATCCTGTGCTGACGTAGTATTCTGGTAAATATAAAACAGATGTATTGATACTTATGCTCCAGCATAAAATACTCACACAATAGAAACAGAACGCGCTGTTGGAAATTATTCTTTGAAATTCCAGTAAAACCCATTTTAACTGTTTAGTTACAGTCTCGGATCTTTCTCCTTTTCTTTTCTTTTCTAATTCCGTAGTTTTGACACACATAGTAAAAACACAAGATTGTAGACTGACTGCCGACAGGAGAAGGAAACTTCCACTGATGCCATATGTCTGAATCAGGAATTCTGTGAAAAGAGGATAAACCGTCACCCCAATACCTGCTCCTGTCGCAATTATTCCTGTGGCCAAACTGGGATTGTCAATAAAATAGTACCCTGTGACTACGACAGTGCCCGAATATGTCATAGACTGCCCAATTCCTGGAAAGCAAAATTTTCCATGTAGCAGTTAAAACGGTGCCAGAATTAAAACACTAGTATACTTTAAAAGAATACATTTCGTAATATATAGAGTACCTTATATAGAGTACCTTTTAGCGAGTGTATCTTCAGATATCAGACGAGGGGGCTTGTCCCCCGAGTCTGATATCTGAAGATGCACGAGTTTAAAGGTACTCTATATATTTGTTTCATTGTTCCCAGGAACTTATTTTATCCACGATCTACCACTTTTACGTTAATAGCAGGTACTTCAACCTGTATTCTCACGCACTGAGTTAGCCATGATCTAACAAAATTTCATCATACATTTTTTTTATGACCAATGAAAAAAGAGCACGTGATAGGAAAAGTTTAGCGCGCTGTTTTTCTTGAACTTCAGAGCTACTCGTACATGTGCCTGGCTCATTCAAGTCTGAACGCCATGGATGATAGTTGTGATTTTATGCTGTGTCAATTCTCGATGAAATTCGATATTATGATGGAAATTCCTTATTTTATTTAGTCTTAACACTCCTAAAAATGTCTGGGTAATTCAATGAATACCGCATGGGAAAATGTCCACTTTTTACCGATCGAGATGTACAGTGCATGATTCTTTAAATTACTGGATGAAGCATCTTGATAGAGCATGGTTGTTAGATCACAGTTAGCCATGCTGTATCAAAAATAAAAACACAGTGGTCTTCAAAGGAAAAACACCGCAACAATGATAGAATTTTTTAAAAGTATCTTTGCGTATAGAATATTTTGATAAATACCTTGCGGTACTGATGGTTCCCAGTTATTGACATATAAATTATATACAATCATAAATTAGCACCTGCGATGATTCCATAACAAATAATTACAATCTTGATGTCAGACACGAAGCTTGAAATGAAGAAACCAGCGAAGCTAAGAAAAGATCCAAGGAAGATTGCAGATCGACAAGACAATCCATTTATTACAGCACTGGATAGGGGACCTGAAATGGAAACTAAGATATTTCTGTCCTATATAGCAAAAAATGTTAATTTAAACATGTAAATTTTATTTCATTTCTGCTCCATTTATTACAGGTATTGGCTATAGATATCATAGAGTCAAAATTAGTAAATTACTCAATTTTGACGTTGCTCCGAGACCCAATTTTTGCTACTCTAAATCTTTGATAATTTTTACAGTTATGAAAATATATTCCAATTTTTTTTTACTCAAATTATTCAAATTTGTTGTTAAATTATGTGTACCAAATATGAATATGGTATGGCGTTAAAAAAAGTTAGGACAAAAGTCTACGACCTTATTGATGACCCTCGTACATATGTTATCAGAATATTTTTTCATAATTGCATACATTGTTTCTTACCCGCCAAGCTGAAGAAACTAGTAAGCAGAGCCCCTGCCCAGGATACTTCTCTAGGAAACTCTCGGTATTTTTCAAGTAACCCGAGGTGAATTATGCCTGCGGAATATCCCACGCTTGTTCCCAAAAAACTATTCATAAATCCTGCAAACAGTACCAAAGGCTTTCGCATTCTGTATAGATTGGCTTCTGAACTATTTGTGTCAAGACATGGACAGCGTTTGTCGTGGTATTACCTCATACCTACTGAAAAATCAGAATATTGCAAACAAGCATCATAAAATTTTCTCAGCTACTTTAAATTGTGTTACTAATGAGGAAAAATTGTGCACAGAACAGTCAAGAAAAATCCAGTTTACTCGAAATGATTTTTCTTTTCCAGATTTTAAGATATTATATGTACTTCCATTATCATTTGAGAAAGTAGTCAATATAATACTTAGTATAATGACTAAATTGAATAACTACTGACGATTTGAGAAATAAAACGGAATCTATTGCTCGTGAACATAATCCTCCTATACATAACGAACAATAACCATGCCGGACAAGTCATTACATATGATGTAAATATAATTAATAATATAAGGACCTACAGGTAACAGCACTTATTTCAAAATGTCCAAAAACCCCAATCTTTTCGAATTTTATAACTTTTTTAAAAGAATTCTTTGGAAAATGGGACAAACATGAAAAAGAACACTTTGATACTTCCTCAAAATGGATGAACAGTATCAAAGGCATCAAACAATTAAGGGGCAACATGAAAACATCTTTCATTTTGACTTTTTTCAAAAAAAAAACTTGTCACTGGTCAAATGCATAATCTACGGAGGCCCATTTAGGACCTATCAAAAAATATTTTTGAATTCGTTATAACGATTTTTAGAATTTGTTATAACGAATTTAATTTGTTATAACAGATTTATTGAATTCGTTATAACGAATTTAATTTGTTATAACAGATTCATTGAATTCGTTATAACGAATTTAATTTGTTAAAACAGATTCATTAAATTTGTTATAACGAATTTAATTTGTTATAACAGTTTCACTAATTTGTTATAACGAATTTAATTTGTTATTACAGATTTATTGAATTATATTCGTTATAACGAATTAAATCTGTTATACAGATTTGTTGAATTCGTTATAACCAATTCAAAAATTCGTTAAAACAAATTCTTGAATTGGCTATGAAGAATTCAACAAATCTGTAATAACAGATTTAATTCGTTATAGCGAATTCAAGAAATCTGTAATAACAGATTAAATTTGTTATAACGAATTCAATAAATCTGTAATAGCAAATTAAATTCGTTATAACAAATTAGTGAATCTGTTATAACAAATTAAATTCGTTACAACGAATTCAATAAATTCAATAAATCTGTTATAACAAATTAAATTCGTTATAACTGATTCTAAAAATCGTTATAACGAATTCAAAAATATTTTTTGATAGGTCCTAAATGGGCTTCCGTAATAATCCTCTTGTTTTTAACATTTTGATTGTACAACAAGTACTCTGATGTTGATAATAAAATGATGCTTGAGTTTCTAGTCGACAATTTTTTTTATAGGTTTGAGACCAGGTATTAAAAAATCTGTAGGAAATCCTATAGTTATCAAGTGCGCCACGTTATTATCAGACTTATTTTTGTGTTCATATAAAGCATTTTTATTAAAGGCAAAAACACTTGCTTTCACCTTTTTAACTCGACATTTAGATATATCAGATGCGTATCATAAATTAACAATACTATATATCGACTCAATATTTTCAAGTAAGCTTGAAATAAGACATCTTAAAGTCTGATATGTTCCATTTTTGGATATTTATTGGTGACAGACGTTAATGTTCACCTAACACATAATTTTATGACTTCAACTTTTCCATCGTCAATATCCTTCCCTTGCTTATGTAGCATTATTCCATTATTACCTACATATGGGGTTTATGTTTTCAGCTGATTCGATAAGCAATAATCTGGCTTCCATACAAATAATTTACAAACGAGTCAAATTATGGACAAACAAGTTGATGAAACAAGAATATCAAAATCCCCAATTCGCAAGTTTTTTTTTTGGTCGACACAATGATCTTTTCAGCAAATACAATATTTTTAATAAAGTCAAGTACTGAATGAAAATGACTGTTTTACTAAAGCTAGCACAGTATATGTAAACTCAATCCCATTCTTATTTCGTTTTGTCAAGATCCATAGATTGTATTATAAGCTGACAAAATTGAATGGTCCAAAGAAACAACTAAAATTCTTTTTTTTCTGTCATCTAGATGTGGCAATCAGTTATAAAGTAAATAATATGAAATGTAAGTTCATCAAGTTTTGTAAGGTTATTACTCTACTGTAGTATAATTTTCAAAAGACAGTATGACTCATAAAAATACATAATGTAAAATGTTAAGATAACGAACTGTGAAAAAATCTAAGTAACGGTACAAATATGTTTTAGAGGGAATAAAACATGGATCCCTAAATACTTTAAAGGCGGGGTCTGAGAGAATTAAGCATTCCCTGTTGAATGGTCACACCCACTGTAGGCCCTAGGGACTGATCAAGGGTATATTTCATAGTCAAATCTAGTATAAAACAAAGGCCGAACATTTAGTAAGAAACACGTACAAGTTAAGTATAACGACCATAAGATTTATGAATTACTGAGTTTAAGGTTTCGACAAAGGTCAACATGTCCAAAAATTTATTTTTACAATAGCCCCAAAACTATGCGAGGTATAAAGTTAAAAAACTTTTACAGTTTATAAATTTTTCATTGATTAATAGATAGAAAGTATCACTTGATAAAAAAAAAATACTTGGAAAAAGTATTAATTGAGAAAAATTCTTCTTAAAAATGCATATATTTTCAAAAAATACACCTAAATAATCCCACGCTCTTAGTGAAAACCATTATTGCAAAAACAAAATATGTTTATCAATGAAGGGCAAGTTGGACTTAGATAGCCTCTGGAAAGTTGTTTCCCCTGTTTATTTTGTCCAAATGTTAAGACTTGAAAGTGAAAGTACATTGCAAATGGCGGATTCTATAGGGGTCTTGTCTTTATACATGTCATGCTTTCAATTACAGCCGTTCAGAGACTATTCACGTCCAACTTGCCCTTCAATGATAAACATATATTATTTCTGCAATGATGGTTTTCACAAAAAAGACAGAATTAAGCAGGTGCATTTTCTTTAAATATGCAAATTTTCTGATACAAAAATATTTGTTATCAAGTGATACTTTCTATCTATTAATCAATGATATACATTGTATTTATAAACTGTAAAGGTTTTGACTTTATACCACACATAGTTTTGGAGCTATTGTAAAAATAATTTTTTAGACATGTTGACCTTTGACGAAACCTTAAATGAGGTTGCTACAATTTTTTCTTGAATAATGTAAGATATATTCTAACTTACTTTTGAAATTTCGTATTTTGCATAGTAAGGCAAATTCCTGTTTAAAACACGACTAATCCTTCTTAAATCTAAGGGTACCTTTAAAGTTTCTCAAGAATACATTGTTATTGTCCAGGTTGCTAAATACAGTCGTATATATAAACCAAGCCAAGATATTTAAATAAATAGCAAAAATAACAAAGAGTATGAATGATCCTCTCTTCTTAACATTCAGATTATTTTCAACAAATGTACATATATGGTCCTTATATCCAAATATGAACAGTTACTGCTTTTTATTTAAGGTATTCAATGTATAACGGAGGGATCTTGAACAATTTTGAATTGATTTCAAACTAATTAAATATATATTGCTAGAAAACGATAAAAGTGAAATGATCCAAATTCACAAGACTGATAGCAAGTAGGAAGCTGATCATTTTGCACCTAAAAAGTTTTTGAAGGGTTATCTGTCCTTGATGATGAATTCAAAAAAAAAAATAAGTTTGACAAAATATATCCGTGGGATATTATTCATTTTATTTTATATTTTAGTAAAAAGAGAGTTTTCAAGTCCATGAAACTTCGCCCATCTATACACTTAAATAGAGGTTCCATGTTTTTAAATGGAATTCAAAGGAAAGTACGAGTATAAATAGTAGTATCTGAAGAATTTTTTGAAAAAGACACAAGTTTCATTAAAACATTTTGACTCAATAGTATACTACGAGGGTTGTTCGATATGTATGTGTATTGTACGATATCTCAAAAGCATTCGATTCAAATAGTGAAATGGACATTACATCCCTTCAAAGTATTCTCCGTGATTTGAAATACACAATTTTAATCTCTGAATCCATTTCTGAAATGCGTCACGGTATACCTCTGAGGCACTGACCGACGGCTGAGCCAAGGGCCTGTCGGGACTGGTATCGACGACCAGATAAGAACTTTTTAAATTTTGGAAAAAGGAAAAAGTCGCATGGTGCTAGATCCGGAGAGTATGGTGGGTGTGTCAAGACGGTAACCTTCTCAGACTTCAAAAATTGCTTCACAAGCTCAGATGTATGTGATGGAGCATTATCATGAAGAAGGCGAACATGCCTAAATCCCGACATAAGACGTCGTTTCTGATAATATTTCTTGAGCTTTTTCAGTACAACATCTCAGTAATACCGACCTGTAACACTTTTGCCCTTCGGCACCGGAATTTGTACGGCTAAACCATCACAAGAGAAGAATATGCAATAAAGGACCTTCTTTGTGCTCATTGTCCTTTTGGCAACTACAGGCCTTCTACCGTGTTTGGTTAGCCATAATTTGTTTCCAACTTTTCTTACTGGTTCGAAATAGTGAACCCATGTTTCGTCACCAGTAACTATGTTTGCAAATTGTCATTGATTGAAGTTTGGAAACATTTTTAGCAGTCGCTTAGCGGTTTGTATTCGTACCTTTATTTGGTCATCTGTCAATACATGGGGTATCCATCTGGCAGAAATCTTTCGTACTTTCAAAATACGCTTCAAAATGAAATGCACCCGAGAAAGCGATATGCCAACAGCTTTGGCAATATCACGAATCGTGTACCTGCCATCACTTTCAATTATTTCCTTGACTTTTGAGACATTTGTCTTGCCTGATACAGTCACAGGTCGACCCGATTTTGCTGCATCTTTGACGGACTCTGTGCCAGTCAGAAATTTCTGTCTCCACCTACGAACTGTCTCATAAAATACCTTATCAGACCCATAAACTTCCCCCAATTCAGTAAAAATCTGCTTTACCGAATTAACGAGTTTTGTGCGAACTTTTATATAAGCTCTAATTTCTTCAATATTCTCAACCCTTTTCCCAACCATTTTTACAACAGTGACTGGCTCTATTGAAATGACGACTATTTTATAACCATGTGTAGATGGAGGCTCGTGTTTATACTGTTGGCAAGGTATTGAATAGAGTTATCCAGGCGTATAAATATCGACGAAATCGTGCAAGGCGCTATCGGGCTGTGGTACAATACACAATACATATCGAAACCCTCTTAAGTGCCTGATACATACGTAGTAAAGTATATCTCGGTATAGAAATTGAGCGGAGAATTGTACGGCATTGTGTATTTATTTGGACAGGTGTGCACCGTTAATAAAATCAGAAGGACTGCAGTTTTTTATGAAAGGTATAGATATTTGTAAGATTAAAATAAAGAAATGAACTCATCTTAAACAGGTCGGAGAGAATACTCGAAATCGGGTATTATCCGTGAAATCGCGTATAACACCCATTCTCAATATAAGGGCACAAATGCCTCTCTGATTTTTTAAAAAATGAAGTTCAATATAACAATTTTTCTATCAATTACCTTTGAAAGAAAGTATGTGAAGATTTTGTTTCCAGGTTTTTTTTCATCAAATTTTAAAACATGGAATAATGACAAGACGGTAAAGTAGAGGGTGATTTTATTAAAAAATGTAGCTTGAAATGTACGTTACTCTTTCTTTAATGTCCAAAAAGATATGTAAAAAAAAAAATGTCATTAAAATCACAATTGGAATACCTCATCTTAACACCAGAACATCCTACCAACTCTGTCAGCAACATATTTTTCTCGGCATACGAACGCGCGTTTGATTTTTCCTTTTAAAAAAAGGTTACTTTTTGATCCAGATGTATAAAAACATTTTTTTAAAATTTATACTTTAAATTCTTCTCTCTGTTTTGTTTAGAGCGATCAGTTTGGAATCTTGTCATTTTCTATAGATACTGACACTTAACATGTACATGTAGTAAAATTCTATTTTGTAGTTACTGTCTTTTTTAACATATATGCATGCCGATTTAGAAAACTACGTAAATGTAACGTACATTTCAAGATATATTTCTGTTTAATAAAAAGCTTAAAATTCATCTAAAAATTCATCGTTTCGTTTCAGTTTATTCCAAAAAAGATTCTCTATGTAATCACATTGTGTTATATGTCACAATCACCACTATAAAGACACGATTGCCTCAGAATATGAGTAGGTAACGTACATTTCAAGCTTGTAATGATATGTAAATTATTAATAAGAAAATATTGAAAAAAAGCAATTATTGACATAAAAATCGTTTCAAATATAAGAAATCATAATGTAACAAACGATGTTATTTGTCATCAACTACATGAATGTCACGTCACTTCGGTAACGTTCATTTCACATATTACTGGGGAGTCCCCTCCACCTCAGTTCATTACCATTCTTTTGTGCTGTTTCGCTGAAATTGACACCGTAGCCTAGTTACTTCTACCTGTGTGCAAGGTTACAGGCAAAGACAAATAAGAGTCAGACGTATTTTGCTATGATCTAACAAATGCTCGTGTTTGGCCATTGAAACTTAAACATAAATCTATTCCGAATATATCCATCGACAGTCTTGTTAACAATTTCATTTAGTATGTTGCAACATCGTTTGTCAAAACACAAACATACGTGCTTTTCAGCAGATTTGGAAAAATATAACCCAAAATGCAATGATTCAAACAAAACTGAGTATTATGTGCCTTTCAGTATTTGAAATGTACGTGACCGTCTTGTGTTCTGGGTTTATTTGTTTTGTTTCTTTTTCTTTTTTTCTTTTTTTTTTTGTTTTGTTTTGTTTTTTTTACCAACTATAAGCCTATGCATACCTTGTTTTAAAATATCAACAACAATTAAATTAATATTGACGAAAAGTCGCATATTAAAAGTAAACAAACTGCAAAAAGGTTGCCAAAGATGAATTTAAGACACTTAAAAATAAATTTTCTAGCATGTGGCAACAGTCTACCACATTTACGAGGATAGCGGGTGCATTTAGATGGATTTATATGGTCAGTTGTCAAATGGATTGTAACGATAATTTTGTTTCGCTCGTGTAAACGCAATTCATTGACTAAATTAAAAAAAATGTCAGTTAGAAATACGCAAAATGTACGTTACCATACGTAACGTACATTTCAAATATAAAAATCAATTCTCTTCCACAAGCGTACGTTAGACACGCAATATATTGATACTATTTGAACTTGCATATCATAAGAAATGCATCATACAGGTTTCGTATTCATAAATATATACCAGGTATCAAAATTATATTACATATATATAATTGACCTTAATATATTTTTTTTCCTCAGCAGAAACGTTTATTCTCATTAATTTTGGGATTTAGCCGACCTCCAACCTTTGAAACTTTCCTTTGTGTACACATTCGAGTGTGTGAAAGTATGAGAATACAAGAAAATTCGTGCGAGATTCACTTAATTCGAATTTCATGGTAACGTACATTTCAGTAACGTACATTTCAAATGACCACTTTTCATGTAAAAAATAATTTTTAATTGTGTTAAGCAAAACGTCTTTTCCAGTTTACAGGATACAAGGGGTTGCTTATTCATAGTCGTCTCATATTTTCTACTTAATATATATTCTTAATGGAAGAATATAGGTAACGTACATTTCTTTCTTATCTCTACGATTGAAAATGTCTTTCATTCCGTAAACATATTTATAAAAGTTGCTCAAATTGTTCATTAACATGTTACATTATCTAAGTAGGAATAATTAATCGTTTGAAATTTCAAATTTAGTTCATCAATAAATAAAGGAGAACAAAACTATCAGGTGTATAGTCTTGTGTTTGCTTGTAATGTGGTTGAAATAGAATTAAGCGACAGGGACATTGCACAATAAAAATTAATTATTATCACAAAGAAAATGTATTTATTGTTATGAAAAGAAATATATATGATACAAGGTTTAACTTATCAGAAAATTTTTACTTGAGAATCAAAACTATATATTACACAGAGGGGATTCAGCATAATATTTGCCTCGGCGACAGTAACGTACATTTCAAATAGGCTACTATATTTGAATTTGGAACTCCTTAGATACCCTTTCAGGTCGATAATTATATGAATTCTCATTCATTGTTATATGACTATTTATAATGTTGATTTAAAAATTACATCAGAGGTATTTCTTCTAAATGAATATGAGGCGACATTATTTGAGCCCTTATATTGAGAATGGGTGATAATACTCGATATTAGGGTATCGTTGAATCCGCGAAATCGGGTATTCCGTGCAACTTTCTATAAAAAACTAAAGAATAAAGCAACGGCGCATTATGCCAGTAACTGTTACTTGTACATCAGTATCTTGTGGATTTATTTTTATTAAACCTAATTCATACGGTTGTCAAATAAGTTTAAAATCACACGACAAACACTGCTGGGGTAACAAAGAGGACACAATGGCGTTATCATTTTTCAATATAATTTCTAAAAAAGAAATAACTAGGCCTACACTTCGTTTGTCTTTGTTTCCCATTAAAGTATTCCATATACTTAATTTTCTAATTTGTGCACTATTCACAAAACGTGAAATTTTAAAGAAATTAAACGACTAACGCCCTGTTATGTATTTTTACTGAAAAATGTATGGCGTCCCTTTCACGTGAAATATAAATTATTAAACAGTTAGAGAGTACAGTATATGCGAGTCCTAATTGTATATTTCTGCCATAATAGAATACCAACGTTATTATAAAGAAGAAAATAAAATAAGATTAAATAAAATCCCACGGGAAAACAGTTTGAAAATAGCTAATTGAAGGTGAGTATCTTTTTTTATGTCAATTTAGCATAAAATTTTTATTCAAAGACACCGTAAATTTTTTGTTTGCATTTTAATCGATACAAGATATGCTATTTTACCTTTATTTTATGCATTTGTGTGAAAATTGAGAGCGAGAAGTCATATGAACAGGATTTTCATGTTTTTTTTTTGGGGGGGGGGGGATTATAAATAAAAGTCAAATGTGTACATCTTTTCATGAGCTTATAATACATTGAATTTCTCAATGTAGATCGAGGTACAGTCGTATTGAAATATGAATTACATAGTCAAGTTTCCACATTTCTTATAATTTTTACGTTTATGAACATGTTAATGAACAAACTAAAATAATGGAGTGTTCAATTGCCTTGGAAACTCTTGTCTTACTTTTTGGGAATATAATACCTCATCGGACATTAAAATTTCATAAAAATCGTAGCCACTTCCTTTCTTTATTATACTATTTGATAGACAGGGTAAATTTTACCTCTTTACCTTCTATATTTTTTTTATACCTCATTATAATATGCTAATACAACGCACTGATTGGTTCTAGACAATATGTCACAGTTTTCTTTTAGTTATTTTATCTATGATACGTATTACTCATGGCAATAACTTTTCCTAATACGCATCTATAACGAAAAAATGTGTTTAAAAAATAAACATGAATTCTAGTTACTTGTAGTCTCATATTGTGTTAGAAAATAACAGGTTGCTTTTTGTTTACCTACAATGTATATGATTTTTATTTGATTAATAAATCTTCCCTACAATTAAAAATATATGACCGAGTTTAACCGACCGTGACATTCAAAGAGAGGTCTCTTGGACACGTGTAGAACACAGTCGAGGTTGTTTTGTCAGAGGTGGTCAAGAAGCCTTTAGCCCCTTCCCCCCTTTTGAAATCGCCAAGAAATGGTAAAATATTGATGACTTAGCGAAATTAAACGATCAACAGTTATGTTCTCTCATAAGCTGTATTCCTGAAACTATCACTGTCTCTGCTAAAATGTTGAAGACATATTCTGCAAATATGTTTGAATGATAAATAAAAAAAGAAAAGATTTTCAAAGAAAGAGAAAGAGGGTTCTTTTAGCCGAAATTTTAGACATTTTTATCATTACATTATTTATACATTCATAAATAAATTTGATTTTATGCACAAGATGAATGTGAAAGTAATTAATGACGCATAATTAGATACAATAGACAATCCTTTGTTTATACATGGCATCATATCTTGTGTGTGAAATGTGTTTACGTATAATTTGATTTATTTACAAATTGTTCATGTTTGTCGTGTTGATGTGGAATTATTATAAATTCCCGAATTCTGATACTTTACAATTCTGTTGTGTTGGGAATGAACATTAGGAAGATGCATATACTTTCAACATAAGGAAAAATATAAAGCAAATCGAATGCCTTTTTGTGTGCAGATCATGAAATGTACTGAGCTCCACGGGTATTTGTTGTCCCGAGCGCATTAATCTTGACGCCCAAATTCTTACTTGGCTAGTGATACCTTTAGAAAACATGTGTATCTTATTCTAGATGAAAGTTAACTCGGCAACATGCGCCATCTCCCAATGTTTAAATTTTATTAGGTGATTACACCTCCTATACCCGATTTCGCGGATTCAACGATACCCTAATATCGAGTATTATACGCGATTTCACGGATAATACCCGATTTCGAGTATTCTCTCCGACCTGTTAAATGCCTTGTTTTCTATACATATAGGTAAAAATACATAAAATGCTAATTACCTCAAGCCCTTTCTTATACTTAAACTTTCCGGGAAATTATATAAAAATATTCAACAACTTGATAAATAAGATTTATTTATTTGTATGCGAGAAGTTTTTGTATCCAACAAATCAATTACTGAGTATCAATCAAAATACTAGTTAGTAAATTTAATGAAAAAGCAGCTGTCACTGAGGTAGCATGGTGGTGAATGGTTGTATAAAGCTTTGAAAAAGTACATGCTCTGATGTTATATATTTTGATTAATTTTTTGTCAATCATTTCAGCTGATTGTCCGAAAAAATCGACCCTTCTTGCTATTCTCTATATATCAAGTCCATCAGAGTATCTCAGCATATTCAGTACGTTTAATGTGTTTTCTAGCAAGACATAACATATATCAAAAATCACAGAAAAAGAAATTAAATGAAATAATTAATTTTGATACAATTTTATTATCAGAGGCCTGCTGTAGCAATCATGAAAAAGACATGTCTTCGTTGATAGTAACAACTCTGCTTTCCTTCCGTGCTTTCTCTGCTGCAAACACCACTAAATGGCTAGCCAGGGTCTCTCCTGCACCAGTTTGAATCCCAGAAAAATCTTCATGCTGTAGAAGGAAAAGGTCAAAACGTTGAGATAAATCTTTCTCACCATTTTCAATATTACTTAAACAATAAAATGCTTTCTTTGTTTGTTATTACTGGAATTAACGGAAGCATCTGTTGCAGAAAAAATACATAACCCGCGTAAGCGGGTTATGTAAATTTTTTCTGCAATAGCTGCGACGTTAATACCAGGAATAACAAACAAAGAAAGACATTTTATTGTTTATATATATATCTGTTTAAATAACCATTTAAAGAAGGATTAAAAAGTTTAATCATTATATTAATGATGCGAACGTCTTTGTGCGTTTCATTGATGGAACAGCCACTGATCAAGAAATCTGTACAGGCGACATGCCTAATGTAGTTCATGCAGTGATTAACGCAATGGGTTTTCTGAAGAAATAAAGGAGAAAATATTCAGTGGATGTAAATATTAAATGATATGAGCAGCATGAGCAGCGGTATACTCTAGACATTCGGTACACCAGTAGGACCGATAACTGACTGATTTATTGTTACGGGTATGGAATGGCGATCCCTATTAATATATCATGCCGATTTATTAGGAAGGTCGATGTGGTCTGTTGGTACACGTACAAAGTTCATAATAATTTATGTAGGTACTTATGCCAAATGTCTTTTTTCTCTAGTAATATGTAAAACATAAAACTCAAATTTATATAAATCATACAAGAAACAAAATATTACTCAAATGTCAAATTTTCACAAATGTGTAATCAGAAACAGAGAATAGACTGGTTAAATCCAGACGACGAGGAATGTATTTGGTCAAGGTCGAATTCAACCTTTTTGTATTCTCTGCTTCGATTTTTTTGGGGGTGGGGGTGGGGGGAAATAAATTTTGCATTTGAAAAAAAAACTATTTACAGCGGTAAATTCTAATGAGATCTAAGTCTAGAGTGGTTTGCTAAGTAATCATGTATCATGAAACTTGGAATTCATGATCCTAAAATGTTGTTTTTTTACAATGAAAAGAAGAGAAACTTATTTAATTTAAAGTGGAAATGAGTTATCGTCCCTATTTTCGACCATTTGGGACAACCCTCGTATATGTTTTTAGCCGAAAAGATTTTTAATTTTCACATTTTATTCAGTCTCAAAATAATGGAATTTAAATAGATAAAACAATTTATGGATAAATAGGTTAAGAATTTCAACCATCAAAAGATTAAACGCATCATTTACATCAAAATAAGCCCAAGAATAGAAATCCAATCATTCATTTTTTTTTGTTTGTATCAAATAAATATGGAGATAATAAATTGTATTCAAGCTCAAAAGTCCATTTAACAATACAAAATAGGAACAGAGCAAACACAGACCTCCAAAAATCAGAGGTGGGAACAGGTGCCATGGAGGAGTAAGCATCCCCAGCCGACCGGTCACACCCGCCGTGTGCTCCTTGTAATGATCGGGTAATAACAGGAAAATCTGCTGACAACTCATTGTGTAAATAATTGCCTAACAATTAGTGTGAAAAACGTCAGTCAGTATTTGACTTAATAATAAAATTGTTTTTGATGACAAGGTCATTGTATCGACCACAGAACTTATGAAATGATGACTTTAAACCAGATTGCTGATATTCTGTCTTTCATCTATCTTTGAAACAATAAATGTGAGATTTCAAAGTAATGTTAACTTACATGAATTGCGTGCAGAAAGTGTTCCATTAGACAGTAGTCGCCTCCCCCATGTCCACTCAGGGGTCCAGAATGTTCAGATTCCAGTTCATGGTGGTCTGTGGACAACAGGAAATCGTTCATCAATTACAAAATGTTACGTTTACTACTGTAGAAAATTTTTTAAAGAATACTAAGTTTTCAAAGAGAGAAAAAAGGTCGGGCATCAATGTATTTTTGCGGCTTAATAAGATAAGTACATTGTAGGATCATTTTCTTGCTTGATTAGAATCTTTAGTTTCCGTTAAAACATTCATATAGTCAAAAAGTTAGATGATAAATAATGTGTACTGGTTTGATTACTTACATCTTCGTCCAGAAACAAAATCAACTTGTAAAATCTCCGATCGTCCATCTCGGTACCTTATCTCGCCCTAAAAAGCAATTTCTACACTTATATAAATAAATTGACGTTGTTCAAGAAAGCTGGGGGACTAGTTATGTATTCAATTTGGAAAACAACAAAATCCTTAAAAAGAAAGAAATCTTACTTTTGTTCCAAACACATTAACTTCCCTACAACAAACAGATTCTGTAAATCCAATCATTGACATTGAAGCCGTGGCTCCGCCAGAAAACTGCATATTAACCACCTAAAACATAACAGACATGAACAATCATTTTCACTTGGTAAACTATTTGTCACCGCTGAACGTGGGGGATACTAATATTGGTCTGTCCGTCAGTCTGTCTGTACGTATCTAGTTCTGTCTGTCTGTTTCCACGCGATATATCAAGAAGCCCTTAAACTTTCTTGCAATGAAATTTTACACAATAGCTCCCTATGGCCTAAGAAAGATCCCTATTGATTTTATGGTCATAAATTCATACATTCTGTGCATGTGTGTAAAACTTTTATTTCTGGGCGATTTCTAAATAAGTTTTTGAGAATTTCAATTAAATTTTATACCTATATCTTATCCCCTCCCGCAATTCTTTAAGTGCCCCCTCCCCGACCCCCTCCTGGGTCAGCACATTCTCCTCTTTTTCTATTCCGCGGGTGACATACTCTCTGAATTAGCTTGTTGTCCTTCATTTATAGGCTTCTAACGAACTTATTTTGTTCCCCAAGTATCAAATAATCAAGTGAAAAAACAATAAATGTAAAGTGAAAGTAATTGTTAGCAGAACTAACTGAGAATGGTCATTTTTGTCTGAAAAAAGTTTTGTGGAGAAAATTATTATACATCAGTTGAAGTGAATGTTGTCAAAAGTTTTTATTATCACCAAGCTTGTGTCATCATTTATAAATCAAGCTGTAGCCTTCAACTCGACATTTAGATTTACTAACGACATTTTATCAATTAACAAAAGTTACTTCCATTCATATGCCGACTATCTCAGTGAACTTGAAATAAAAGATACCACAGAGTCTGGTAAATCTGTTTCTTATTTGTACATTTTACTAGAAAAAAACGTTAATGGGAACCCAAAATAAAACCTTGTGATAAACGTAATAACTGCAACTTTTCTGTTGTCCATTTTTAAATTACTTATGTAGCAATATACCAATCAACTTCTTTTGGTTTATGTTCCCATGCAATTGTCGTCTAAATATGGCTGAAATATTGCCGACTCGCGTTCAACAAGAACAAACAACCAATGCAGTTGACGAGACAAACTGTTAACAAATTGATTATCAAACAAAAGCAATAAATCAACATCCTCACTTGTATGCATCATTTTGCAAGTTCTATGGTCGATACATGTGCAATGATTTTATCAGCTCAAATACTGATTGACTTTCACATAGTAATTGTTCATCCATTATTTATATACCAAAATTTTAGAGATTTTCCGTTTACTAGCACAAGGCGAGAGTAACAGTTAACAGGGGATGCTTACGCCTGCATGGCACCTGATCCCACTTCTAATGCCTTCAGAGGTTTATGATTGCCAGATTTGCATTATTTAAATCAAGTTCAAGTTCAAGTTCAGTTTATTCACCCAGACCAATCTATTGGTACATGGGGTATTGTGCATAAATAACATATATACATTATATACAATATAAACAGTCTGGTCAGAGGTACATACACAATATAGAAAACATAACAAAAGATTAATGGTAGAAAAAAAGAGTGGGGAAACATATCAAGGAGGACAGACAGCAGCATAGATTTTTTGGATAAATATACAAAGTTTTTTCATCACTTTTTCGTTTGAGGTTGACATAATTTCCATGAATTTAATAACATTCGGTCTAGAAGAATAATAATTGCCCAGGTAATTCTTTCTCACATTAGATAAAGTTTTACATTCTAAAATATAATGAAATTCATCTGCAATTTGATTGTTTTTACAAAGTGTACATATTCTATCGCACAGTGGTAAATCTTGCCATCTTCCTGTCTCTACCGGTAAACGGTGATTTGTGGTACGAAATTTCATAAATATTGCTCTAAATTTAGGAGATAACTTATTAATATAATTTTCAAATCCAAAATTTTGTTTAAAGATTCTGTAAGTTTGTCCTTTTGAAGAATTATTAACGTCACTAGACCACTTTTGAATAAATTGATCTTGTAATATTTGTTTTACGGTAGCAGTTATCCATTTATAATTCATATTGGCACTCTGTTCGTACCATACATTTGGTAAACCACATATATTACATATTTTCTGAATACAATCTAAAACTGTGTTTGTTAAATTTCCATCACAGTACAATTCAAACATATGTTTGTATAAAACATTTACAATTTTAGTTTGTGGGCCTGAAAAAAGCTTTGCCCAAAATGAAATCATTCTACAGTATACCGAGATGTACAGAAGAGAGCGACCTGTTTCACCATAGACCATGTACGATGGCGTGGAACTTTTCAAATTAAATACATGCTTTAGAAACTTCAAGTGTAAACGTTCTACAATATCAAGGTTTTCGTAGCCCCATACTTCAGAGCCATATAGTAAGACTGGTACTACAACTCTATCAAAAAGATCAAATTGACAGTCAACTGGTAATTTGAATTGTCTAATTTTTCTTATAATTCCATACATCGCTTTTTGAGCTTGTTCATATAAGTGTTTTTTTGTTTTACAAAAGGAACCAGAGCGTGAAAATACAACGCCTAGATATTTAAATTCTTTAACGTTTTCAATAACTAAGTTGTCGTAATAAAATTTTCTTTTTAGCATTGGACCCTTTGAAAATACCATGATCTTCGTTTTTTCGACATTAACTTTCAACTTCCATTGCAAACAATATTTTTGAAATTCGTTAATTGCATGTTGTAATTCATCGGCTGATTCAGCCATAATAACAGTGTCATCTGCATATAAAAGTACTAACAGTTTAAAATACATTAGTAATTCATTCTCAATAGTACTTGAAATACTTTGCAAGCCTACAACATTCTTGTTAAGTAGAAAATCTTCAAGATCATTAATATACATGGAAAATAGAAATGGCGAGAGGTTTTCTCCCTGTCTTACTCCTACATTGCAGCTAAAAAATTCTTTGGACATGTCATTCATTTTCACCATAGACTTAATACCTTTATACATATTTTGAATATATTGAGAACATTTGCCTTTTATTCCATTAATTTGTAACTTGGTCCAAAGACCATTCCGCCATACAGTATCAAAGGCTTGTTTAAAGTCAACGAAAGCACAGAATAATTTTTTCTTTCTTTGCATTAAAATATTTGATAGAAACTGTATTAAATGTTAAAATATGATCTAGTGTAGAAAAGTATTTCCTGAAACCAGCTTGATTTTCTTTCAATAAATCAATTTCATTTGCATAATCTTCCAACCTGTTATTAAGAATACATGTGAACACTTTTCCTAAGCAGCTAGGAGAGTAATGGTGCGATAATTATCAGGCTTTGTGGGATCGCCTTTGTTTTTATATATTGGCTTAATTAAACCAATTAACCATTCTTCTGGGACAAGTCCACTTTCATATATCATGTTAAAGAATTTAATATAAACTGGCATAAATATAGATAATGTTGATGAAATATGTTCATTCAAAATACTATCGAATCCCGGGGATTTTCCATTTTTTATTTTTTTAACCGCCTTCAAATCAACTTTGAGCTTAAATACTATTGTTTTCTCTACATTTTACAAAACATCTAAAATTATAGAGAGCCATGCATTCATTGCTTTTGTTTTTATCATACATGACATATACATACTGTTTTCCTAAAACATGGAGAAAGGCTAAAATAGAACTTTGATCAATCTGTGTTTGGTACCTGCTGTGACATTACGTCATTATCCATGTCATAGACACAGCGTCCATACGGTCCCGTCCTTAAGGCCTCTGTGACGTTTTCTATATCAGGAGGTTCGGAGGTCAGCACAGCCACAGGCCAGCCTCTATTAAACTAAAAATTACGATACTCTTTGAAAAAGATGGTCATGTTTTTAAATAATGAAAAGAATGAAATGTATTCAATTAATAAATGATTGTACGAGGGGCATTTCAAAAGTTCTGGCAACTGTTTGATAAAAAATTAACCGTTTCACGGAAATTATTGAGTTTGATATCATTGGAAAGATAAGAAGAAATATACAGAAATTGTGATGTCACTTTATAATTTTTATGACGTAATAACTCCGAAAATGACGTCAGACTTCCACATGTTTAGAATAGTGACCATAAATATGACGTAACAAAGGACACAATTTGATCAAATTAAAATTCTAAAGACAACTTTTGCTCATTACCAGGAAGCAAGCTAAAGGAAGCAAATGCAAGTTGGTGGAATGTTTACATAGACTACAATCTATCATAAATTATGGTGTCCTATTTCAGAGATCTTCTTGTT
This sequence comes from Saccostrea cuccullata, assembly GCF_032062105.1. NCBI lineage: Eukaryota > Metazoa > Mollusca > Bivalvia > Ostreida > Ostreidae > Saccostrea > Saccostrea cuccullata. Next base: position 242,157 of record NW_026930450.1, on the reverse strand, counting down.
CTCAAATGGTTTAAGCGAGAGTCCAATTTTGCATGTTTTTATCGAATCTCGCTCAAAATATTGCGTAAAAAAGACCTAACTGTGAGAAAAAGACAAAATCGACAGAAAAAGAAAAATAGGCGTTTACTAATATCCTTCAGTGTAATACACAACATGTTTTATTTCAAACAATGGAGAGCTATATAAAAGACCGAAAATCCAGTCGTATCATGTAAATAAAAATCGTAAATGAATGTTGATGATAGCATAATCGGACATAAACCATGCTAGTAAACTAACCATACAATGAAAAATGAAATTGCTGATAAACAGTACCATAGTCCTACTCTACTTCTTTGCAGATTAAAATTTTCTTTTAAATATTTTTTTCAAATAAGCCTTTGGTAGCACTTTTACGATCGTCTCATGTGGATAAAAAAGCGACTTTTCAGTATGCTAAACATTCTATATTCTGAAGTCATTTTCGAAGTCATTACATCTTAAAACTTATATTGTGACATCACAATATATATGTATATCTTTCTGATCTTTCCAATGATATCAGACTCATTAATTTCCGTGAAACGGTTAATTTTTTATCAAGCAGTTGCCAGAACTTTTGAAATGCCCCTCGCAAAAGAATGACGTACAGATTTTACTCCGTTTTCGATGTAAATCTTTACTGCTGAGTAAGGACATTGTCTTTGTACATCTTTAGGACAGTCAAGGCAACGACTAGCTGCATTCTTCGGCTGCAACAATCGCGACAATAACAGTAAGCCTTTAATATTAGTGTAGAGCATGATTTCTAAAGCTGAGGTTGTTTATTTGGGAAATATTAGTTTTCACACATTCTCAACAAATCTGCTAAAATTACCAATTTTAAACTTACTTTATTCTGCTTGTTAAAATGACTCAACTGTCCAAACGAGGACACCCTTTGACATTTTTTATCTCCCATCCAATGACACAAAAGGTCAATGTCATGGCAACACTTTGCTAATAGAGAAGGTGAGCTCTCATTCTCTTTATGCCAGTTTCCTCTCACATACGAATGGGCAAAATGCCAGTACCCTACCTGTAACAATAAAAACATCAATTATGATATGTGTCCGATCAAAACGTAAAATAGAAGGTGCAGAATGGCCCTATGTAACAAAGAATCTGTGAAAGTCTTATAACATTTCATTCAGTGGTACAGGAGGAATTGTCTTTAAGAGATGAGTACCCCGAAGTACCCCAGACGGACAGACATGGCATTCGAGATACAATACAATACAATACAAGCGGGGCTATAATGAGGCGACAGAATGACATATTAGATCAAAGTCATGACAAAACGTTGCCAGATGATAAAATGAACTTTCCGATTCTTTATACTAGTTGCTTCTGACAGAAGAATGGGCAAAATGCCAATAACCAACCTGAAATTAAGAATTTGAACCTTGTCTAGTCTAATTGTTTTTGTCTGTTTTCTTTTTTTTAAGCTCTTTATAAGAACTACACAAGAAATTCCTGTCTTTTATATTCGTGATTATCTCGACATAATACAGCATCTCTCAGTTCGCAAACTCTTTTGTATAACGTGTAAGAACAGAAGGAATTCGGAATGTCCTTCCAAGAGATGTGCTCCTCTTACTGACTTATATATTTTCAGATGTAGAAAATGCTGAAGCAAACAATTAAATGGTTGGGTGTAATTGGTTTTAAATCATTAACGGTAATTTGACATCAGGCTTAAGTCAGGATACATACTGGTTCCAGGTGTTGAATATTCACCACGTCCCCTATGGCTCCTCTGTCTATCAGAGCTTTGATTTTTTTCACCCACGGTGTGTAGCGGAGGACATGACACACCGTTAAGAAGACGTTGTTTTCGTTACAAACGCGAACAATCTCCCTACAGTCTTCCTCTGTGGTCTGGATTCAAAAACATCCACAAAATAAGACATATTTATCCTTTTAGAAAAATGTAAGCTATCGCACAATTTCTATTCATAATAGATGATAACCATTTATTATCCTCGATTTTCTTTTGGGCTTTTTTTCTACATAATTATTCATAAGAATTTATTTTTTTACACATAATTAGATCAAGTAGTAAGTAAAATCATCTTTAACTGTATGACTTACTGCCATAGGTTTTTCCAGTAAAATGTGGTATCCCTTCTTTGCGAAGGCAATAGCCGGGTCCTAAAAAAGTGAATTTTACAGTCAATTGAAATAATTTATAAGACATGAGGAATTAAATTTCAATTTCAACCTTAAATGACAGTTCTTAATTCAACTTTATTGGATAATTGATATCTAAATTATTGCTGATGTTGCTGTGTACCTTGTGTTGCTGATCCTGAGTACAAATGATCACACAATCCGCAAACTTATCTCTCCCAGCTATCTCCCGCCAGTCTAATAGAATATTATACTGTGTCATGCAATATGTCATCTTCGGTGTAATAACCGAGAGTTAACTGTTGACCTATAATCTTAAGTTTCTTACAAAAAAGAACTTACATGGTGTGAAACATTCATTTAAACAAAAGTAGAAACATTGAGTTTATTTTTTTTCATAAGAGTACACGTTATATTTCACTCGCGCTTACATCACTTATTAAATTGTAGCAGCGTAAAGAGGTACACAATAGTATAACACAATTCCACTTCATTGCACTCAAAACAGAGAAAAAAGCCATTACTTATATTTCCAACATGACTTTTAATTTATTGTGTAGTGCTTTTAGCTGAACACTATTCGTAAAAAAAATTATTCACCATATTCGAATAGTCTCTCGCTATATTTGAGGGCCCCTCTAAATAGAGACGCTCACTTAGTAGCAGTTCAGTGTAATCAATTTTCACCGACGTGGACGGACGTATGCTATTCCCCATTTTCAAAAGGTGAGTTATTTCCCCTGAAGGGAACTCTTTTACTGTGTTTAATACGCATGCGCTAAAAATAAAGTCACTTCCGCGGACGTTCTTAGTGTAAACATGTCCATGGTGTAATGCCTCTGTCATATGGAAAAATATTATTGTGTTTGTGAATAAAAAAAAACCTTAACTGATTCGTATTTTTTTTAAACTGCCCACTTATAGTCCGTTTCTGGATTTGTATTAATCTGTATAGTAGTTTAATAAGTTTGAGCCCCCCTTACAAAAAACCCCGAAACAAATTACTGATAAAATGCTGATACATTTTCCAATAGGCATATTTTTTTAAAAAAAGCTAATTTTCGGTAGTGGATGTTCTGCAGACGGATCATCATTATTTACAAAATGTGCAGAACAAATATAAGAATTTTCAGTTTTTACGAATTAATCTAGCCTGCTGCAGCCATATTTCCTAGAACTCTGCATCTCTAGGAGTTTTTTGGAGACTGATGACATGTCCATCTACAGTTTTACCCCTGAAATTGCTGTAGTTCGTCTTCCGCGACCGATACCAAGAAACTGCGTTTTTGCTCGATTGTATGTCATAAAATAGAACTTTTACTTACAAAAATACATTTGGTGACAATTAAAGGCCTATTTCACTTGAATTAACCGTGTTTCCAGAATTTTTTATTTGTAAAAAAAATTGATTCACTGCATGTATAGTATTAAAACTTTGAATGGAATTCTAAATGAATAATTTAATCTCATGTGCTCATGTAAAGAAGAAAGACTAATTAAAATAGCATCGTCCTGAATTCGTGTAACATATATCGTATAAAGTCTGAGCTGCATTTAATCAAAGTTTTAGTGCAGGATCTAAGCATATGTATATGCACATTCCCGAGTAAAATACACATTTTGTTTTAAATCAGAGAATTGACAGCAGAGACACGAAATTTATACAATAATTTCCTAGCGTATTTCTTGATAATTAACGGAAAACATTCTTTTCTCAAGTGTTATTTATGTTTTACTTTTTCTATTGAAAATGTTCATTGAATGACAGGTTGCCCCCCCCCCCCCCCCCCAACACACACAGTTTATACTACGGTAAAGTTATATAAGGGAAATGTAGTAATGTATGCCAAGGAACTGGTACTGAAATAAGTAGCTTTTTGACTTTGGGCAAGGTTTTTCTTTGCTTGTCAACTTTTCCAGGTAAGAAAAAACATATTTTTTTGGCTGCCCCCCCCCCCCCACTTTTAAAGACGATGCTACGTGCCTGGCTAATTCGTATAGCTTTCTAGAAAAGGGGGGGGGGGGCAACAGACCCTTTATAAAATCGCTTATTATCTAAAAAAAAATTGCAAACCGTTTCCTTCTTTTAAAATGTTTAATACAACGTGTAAGTTGATCACTATTTTGTTGGATTAGTCCGCGGAGGTTATGCTAGTGTAGAAGAGTTCCGATTTTGAGGGGAGATAACTCACTTTTTAAAATGGGGAATACAGCACACGTCGGCGGCAAAAAATAACTTTTTGTTTTGTTTTGTTTTTCTAATTAAGGAAAGTAAGATACCAAAAAGACTTGCAACAGTTGCACAGGTCGATGCAGTGTACAAACAAAGACAATTTGTGATAAAATATAAACAAAAGTAATGAAAGATAACTAGCACGAACACAGTCGTCACTGTACGCCGATACCCGTGACAATAAAGCAATCAGGCATAACTAATTCGAAAAGTATTCCCCGGTACTAATATTATAGATATACGTGCATAGTAAAACCGAAAATGTCGTATATCTATTTTGGAGTCATGTGTTGCTTTAAAGGGGCCTAGACAAGATCAATACACCAGGCTTAAACGTAAATTGTACTTGTATACAGGGCATGAGTTTTGTCATTGTTATATGTTTGTGTTTCACCGGATGTGTTCAGTTACTGAGTACAGACTGACAATACTGTTGAATTGATCTTCTTCTCTGAATTTTTTTGGATTATAGTTTTAATATTTTTCATTAATACACAACAAAATTTCTAAAGTATTAAGGATTACTTTGTGAGAATGCAAGAATGTGTCAATCAAACGCGTCCCGAAATTCGTAGTTCCAATAATTTCCCGGTAAGACTGTTTTTTAATTATATTTTCGTGTGAAATGCAATATTGGATGTTTTTTTTATATACAGATGTAAATATAAATCTTTCTTTATTATTACGTCGCAGGTTAATTGCAGAAAAATTACTTTACCCTCTTAATTACGTCTTCTATGTATTTTTTCTACAACAGTTTAGAAATTTATTCCCCTTCTAACAAACAAGGAAAGCATTTCATTGTTTAAATATACAGAAAATTTGAGAAAACATTAACTTTATTTTCTTTTCTATGTCATTTTATTCATTTTGAAATTAACTTCCTCGTACCTACCAATTTACCTAATTAAAGGTATTACTGAGAATTGATCAAGACTGCACATGCTATGGCCTTATGTCAACCGATTGCTTTTATCTTGATCTGATACCTTGAAAAACCATGTCGTCGGGGATGTCACATAAATTCTGTACTTCCCTCCGCTGGTATTCTTTTGGATCCGCAGCAGCAATTACCTGAACAGAAAGTTTATTATAAAACAGACCTGATATCTAAATGTGATATCTCTGATATTTAGGGTCCTTCAGAGGCTGTACTAGTTAATTTTTTATTCATGCTTGAAATAAGACGCTATGTATGTGAAGCAAAAATGGTCTAAGTGATGCTAAGTTGTATCAACAAGAGGCCCATGGGCCACAACGCTCACCTGAGAAGCTTTGGCCATTCTGTTCTTTACCAGATTTCCCCCTTGTAATACATACTGTGAACCCAGCCTACCCTTTTAATCATAATTTAGACAATTTGAATTCTACACTACCACAGGATGCTTCCACATAAGTTTCAGCTTTTCTGGCCCAGTGGTTCTTGAGAAGAAGATTTTTTAATGACCCCAACCTATTTTTGTCTTTTCTTGATTATCTCCCCTTGTGAGGGGACTTGGCCCTTCATTTTAACAATTTGAATTCCCCTTCACCCAAGGATGCTTTGTACCAAGTTTGGTCAAAATTGGCCCAGTGGTTCTTGAGAAGAAGTCGAAAATGTGAAAAGTTTACAGACGCACAGACAGACGGACGGACGACGGACAAAATGTGATCAGAAAAGCTCACTTGAGCCTTCGGCTCAGGTGAGCTGAAAATGGATTTTACCTTGACCCTATAAAAAAAAAATTCGGGTCATATCACAGTATCTTTGGTCAAGGTACAACACAAATTGCAACATTGACCTTCTTTTGCTTAATTTGGATCTGGATTTACATATAGATGCACAGTATATATACTTCAGTCCAAAACTTAACTTCATACCTATACTAGTCAAGACCTTAATAAAAAATTTTTACCTTCATATAGTCACTTCAAGATTTGCAGGGAAGAGGCTTATGGGGTGTATGCCCCGAGTTTTGATCTCTGGAGCAAATATTTACTTATAGTTCTATGAAATCTGATCTCGTTTTTATTTTTTTATTTTTTTTTTTTAATAATTTACTTATTTGGGGTATGTCTGCTAAATTTAAAAACTGTAAACAAAATTTTGTTTATCACAATTAAACTGAATTAATAAAATGATATAATATCGAGTCTGTTTACCTTGAATTCCTTAGGTTTGCAATGTTGAAAGTAGGCGTAGCCTATTCCTCTCATGCCGACACCGATCACTATAGCAGTCGTTTTATCCTTGTTACTAGTCATTTTATTTCCTGTAAGATATGTCAGCTTCTGGTCAGTGGAATTTCATATCTGTACAAGATTTCATTTGTTCTAACGTATCACATGTAATACGTCAGTAATGTTGAATTGTCATTACGACTTCATATAGTGTAGGTAGTATCCATGAGTTTGCCAATGGGCCACAACGCTCATCTGAGTAACTACGGCCCTATTGTTCTTCGCCCTGAGGGCTATTGTATGAACAAAATTAAATCAACATTACTAACCTTAGGATGATTGCATGTAAATATCACAAATCATAGCTTTACCGTTCTTCTGAAGAATTTTTAATTAAAAGATTTCTTCTTATATATTCATTTTACATTTGAACGTTTATTGTGTCACTATAAATCCCCTACGTCAGGGATCATCGGAGTAAATAAAAATACGGGTGGACGGCCTATTTGCGTATTTGTATCTGTGTGTGTGTTGGATGGAGGGGGGGGGGGGTGCATTTATATACCAGCTCACGTGAGCATTTGGCTCAGGTGAGCTAAAACAAACAGGAACTTACAAATACAAACACCGTTTTTTTATCATTAATATGACGGCAAAGCCATCTTTCAAAAGTTTATCTCCGATTATAAGATAACGAATGCATAAATTTATATGACGATGCCTAACCTTTACCCACAAAATCGATCGTAATCTAAAGAAGAGTCGTTTTAACTTACCCGTGTACATATATGATTATGCTGTAGAACACAGATAAAATAGTCACACTCTTCTTAATTTAAAACTGCAAAGAAATTCAGTTACACGTTTAAATATGTGACAACATAGCACAGGTTAGTCAAAATCTATTTTAAGACATTTGACCAAAACAAACAGGAACTGTTTAGTCTTATCATACATAAGATTGTCTAATCCAATAACAGTATTTTCATGACATACTATAAGTATAAAAACTACCATAAATTATAAAACAATAGAAGAATCTACACAACATAACACATACAACACATAGGACAAGCCCTTCTACAATTTATTTGTGAAAAAAAATCTTTCAGTTTGTTTCAATAAGAGAGATATCTCTTTAGCTTATAGAGATAAAACAATAAAAGGAGATATTTTTAGTATGTCTTTTAAAGATTTCTCTTAAAACGAAAAAGAAAAAAAGATATCTCTTGCTCTTGAGGAGACTTCCTTATAAGCTAGAGAGATGTCTCTTAAAGTTAGAGAGATATCTCTTTAAGAAGGTTAAAGAGATATATTTCTAAATTAAAGAGACGGCTTTTTAATTTAATGAAAGTTATTTCGTTTAAAGTGAACCTTAAATTAAGTGGATTTTTCAACCCCTTTTCATACATACCGACTTAGGAAGAAGTCTCTGGAATAATATCCTGCAATGGGAAAAAGACTCAATATTTATTCCCTAAAATAAAATATTTACATGTACTTTGTAGACAGAAAATGTTAAGCCCCTTGTTTAAAACAACAAAAGATAACGCAAATATTGATAAACATGCTAAAGGTTTATATTCAGGAAAATTATAGTAAACGATAATCTCAACTGCAATGGACCGAATTATCTCAGCTTATGAATTATTCAACTGTTTCTAATTGTAAATCTAGACACTACTGGATTAAGTGTCATATTTAGTTAAGTTATAATGTAGAAAAGGTCGATTTTTAAGAATACTTTAATGCTTTAATTTCTGTGAATATAAAGCTTATTGTTGGTAAAGGGAGAACCGGAGAAGTCAAATATTAAAAATGCTATTTAAATAATGATAAGCAAGAGATATCTCTTTACATCAAAGAGGCACATATTCGTGCTTGAGAGATATCTCTTTTCTATTCTCTTTAGCTTTGAGAGGGGTCTCTGAAGACACACTTAGAAAGACATCTCTTTCACTCTGAGAAATACATCTGTATCTCTTTAACTTGGAAAAGTACCCCTCAAGAAAAAAGAGATATCTTGCTAACGTTAAGAGATGTTCTTTAAACGAAAGAAAAATCTCTCAAGAAGAAAGAATGTGAATATGGATATTTCTCTATGTGAACGAGATACCTCTAAAAATGTAAGAGATATTTCTCCAAGTGAAAGAGATATCTCTTTTTCAAAAAGATATCTCTTAGAGTTAAAAATTGAGATATCTCAATTTTATAAAGATATCTCTTTAAAATTGAGAGATGTCTCTGTAATTTCACGATAAATATTATTTTCCCAATAAAGACCAAAAGGTCTTGTCATAAATATGTGTTTTAAATTCCTCAAATATTATTTTAAGTATTCAAAATGAAAGTGATTATGCGTCTCTAACATTATATGAGCACATATTCCGTGTTTTGCTGACATCAGCTGACTCTGCTATGCGCCACATAAACCTTTGATCTGATTGGTGGAAGGAAAAAAATGCCTAAACTCATAAATTCTATTTTGAGTGTTACGTTCCAGTATCCATTATAGTACCATTTTTTTACACTCCCACATACTGCATCTCTCTCATTTCACTATAATACAACATAAAGTGGGGAGGGGGACAGCCGGACTTTAAATGTTCTATAGGAAAAAAGTTATGTCTGAATAAAAGTGGGGGTGGGCAGCCAGCTCCTCTTTCTCTCTCTGAATCTTCGTGCCTGTAACCCCCCCCCCCCCTCACCCCCCTGCAACTCTTACACTCACATGGAATAGAATTTTCTTGGGTTTTTTGTTTTGCTTCTCAAGGTTAACATTTTTTCTCTGGCTGATCCCCCCCCCCCACTTTAAAAAAAATACGATGTTGCTACATCGTTTAATGGCGTTATTGCCCCTGACACAAAATGTTGTATATCTTGTGATTTAGTTACATTTAAAATATTCTAGACATTTATTCAAATTGACAGTATCATATAAATTACATTAGAATATTATGTAATATATATAATAATGTATTGTATAAATACATGTCTCAATACAACAAAACCAGCAATGATCTAATGGATAGGAATCATCCCTACCTCGATATATACAATGCCAGGGCTAGTTCGACTTTTTCACATCAAAAACTACTAGGTTCTCTTTATGCATAAAATGGCCAAGCCAATACACAAGTTAATTGATTGTACTCTTCCGTCCAATTTCTAATACTAACAGAAAGAATAGAGATCTAGTGCTTTCATTTCCTATAACAAAGTCTCTATTCGGAGTCCGGGGGCCTGTTTTACAAAAGAACTTCAGTTGATTATAACATTTTGCAAATGTAATGCTGAAAAGTATCTTATTAAGTGCATTCCTTATAAAACGAAAATATAACCATTTTCAATACTAGTACTTTAATTAAAAATTCATATGCAGATGAAAATTTGGTCTTAGTCGTAAGTTCCTTTGTAAAAGTATTGTGAATACAGGGTTTGTAGAACTGTGATGTTTTGAATTTTGCAGAGTTCTGCAGAAAAAAGGGTATTTGAGTTCCTAGCTTATGCTAGGAACATAAATATGAGTACATCTTTCGATTATCTTTATTAGTTAAGATTTATTTATTTATTTGTATGTGACGAGTTTTATTGTTGGTCGCCAATCAAATCAGCAAAACATTGACAGATCCAATTTAGCAAGAACAACAACAAATAAATCATCAAGTAAATTCAACAATTTTAATGAAAAAGCAGCTGTCAGTGATGCGATAAAACGCGTTGGTGAATGGTTGTATAAAGTTTTGAAAAGGTGTATGCTTTAATGATATCCATTTTGATTAAAAATTCTGTTATTAATGTAGCTGATTATCCAGAAATTGATGCTCTTAGTAAAAGGAATATGAGCAGCAACTTTGATGTTGTAATTTTTTGTTGCAAAATTGTAACTGTATATTGGATTATATATATAGAAGTTTTCTTCTGCTTTATTTTATTCTAATTAATCATAAAGGTGTAAGTTACAGACAAATTTATCATAATAACACATTTTAACAGCAAAAAAAAAGTTTTCAAAAATGCAGTTCATTTTGCTTTAATTTCTGAATTCTATTCCATCCGAATATGTACACAACATTGTTTATTGCATTTCCCAGCAAGGCATAAAATAAATTTTAAAAATCAGATAAAGTAAATAAAAATGGTTAATTTTAATATTTTTTTTTTATTTTATACTCAGAGGCCTGCTGTAGCAATCATGAAAAAGACATGTCTTCGCTGATAGTAACAACTCTGTTTTCCTTCCGTGCTTTCTCTGCCGCAAACACCACTAAATGGCTAGCAAGAGTCTCTTCTGCACCAGTTTTAATTCCAGAAAAATCTTTACGCTGTAGAATAAAAAGGTAAAAGCATGCCAGTCAAGTTATACTTGAGCCCGTTTAATAAAGGACAAATGATACAAACAATTTTCATCAAACATTTTTAGTCATGCTCATAAAATATCCCAGTATTCAAAGCTCAAAAGTCCATGAAACAATACAAATTAGGAGCAGAGAAAACACGGACTGCCAAAACATCAGAGGTGGAATCAGGTGTCATTTAGGAGGGAGCATCCCCTGCTGACCCGTCACACTCGCTTAACAATTAGCATGAAAAATATCAGTCCACATCTGACTTATAATAAATTGTATTTGCTGACAAGATTAATGTATAAACCATAGAACTTAGGAAATTATGATTTTAACAAGACTGTTGATATTCTTGTTCCATCAACTTTTTTGTCAATAATATATCTCGTTTTCAAAATTGTTTAAACGTAGAACGAGCTCTCGCCCATCGAATCCATTGTGAAATAAAAACCCTGTATGCAGGTTATGAATGTATATTGCTTCATAAGTAAAGGTAGTTTTTGATTGAAAAGTAAAGTCGTATTGTTTGTAATAAAACTTGGTTATTAGATTATCATAAACGTCTTTTCAAGTATATTATTATCTAAATATGAAACATATGTGTCGGTCTCTGTGGAATTTTTTTTTATTTAAAGCTCACCAGGATATACCGTATCGACATAAGAATGGAAAATTACTATTGTTAATAGACAAAGCGTCGTCGATGTATTTGAATGTCGAGTTCAAGGCCACAGCAAGTGTTTTTTTTCTTTTCACGTATAAGATTAAGGATAATTCCTTCCTCGCATGAATACAAAAATACATGTATGTCTTTTAATAGCATGACGCAATTGGTACCCATGAATATTCCAACAGGTTGTTGGACGACATGGTCTCCAAAAACCACATAAATATTGTCGATTAGAAACTCTAGCATTTTTTCAATATCAGTTAATTACTATATTTAAAATATCTTAATCTGTATTTAAAAGAAAAAATGTAAGATTTCAAAGTAACATTAAGTTACATGAATTGCGTGCTGAAAGTGTTCCATTAAACAGTAGTCTGCTCCCCCGTGTCCCCTCAAAGGTCCAGAATGTTTAGATTCCAGTTCATGGTGATCTGTGAAATTGGTTATCTAATTACTAAATGCTACTTTCCTTTTGAAGAAAATCTTAAATGAATATTAAAGTAGAAGATCAGACATCCATGTATTTTTCATTATATTCAGAACACTAGGATCATTTTCTTGCTTGAATAGAATATTAAGTTTTCGTGAAAATATATACAGTCAAAAAGTTAGAAACTAATTTGATGATGAATAATGTATACGGGTTTGATTACTTACATCTTTTTCCAGAAACAAAATCAACTTGTAAAATCTCCGATTGTCCATCTCGGTACCTTATCTCGCCCTACAATGCAATTTCTACACATAAATAAAAAAATTGACATCATTCAAGAAAAAAAAGTTTTAGGACTAGTTGTGTGTTCAATTTGGAGTAAATACCTTAAAAAGAAGGAAATCTTACTTTTGTTCCAAACACATTAACTTCCCTACGACAAACAGATTCTGTAAATCCAATCATTGACATTGAAGCTGTGGCTCCACCAGAAAACTGCATATTAACCACCTAAAACATAAGAGACATGAAAAATACATTTTCTCTTGGTAGTTTCCTATTTTCCTTTATTTTGTGAGCTTCTTCCGAACTTATTCAATTCCCCATGTACATATAAACAAGTGAAAAACATAAAAGCAACTGTAAGCGGAACTAGCTGAGTATGGTCATTTTCGTCAGAAGGAGAAATAAAGATATTTATCAGTTGAAGTGAATGTTTTCTGAAGAAAAAAGTTTGTCATCATAAAGTTTGTCATCATTTATGTCCATTTGCTATAGCCTTTAACTGACAATTTAGATATATCTACGACATTATATTAATAAACAATAGCTACTTTCATTCATAAGTCAATTGGATATACAAGTATATTTCAGTGAACCTTGAAATAAGGGACACCACAGAGTCTAATACATACGAGTATGTCTAACATTCTGATATTTTAAAAAAGCAAAAGATAAAATTGGTAACCCTACAACAAAATCTTATTATAAATGTGATGACTTCTATAACTTTTCTATCGCCAATTTTCCTTACTAATGTAGCACATACAATTATCACCTTCTTTGGTGTCACTCAATTGATTTGATGCGCATGCTGTAAGTAGATTATTTAAACGAGACAGGGGATGCTTACTTCTCAATGGTTCCTGATCCCACCTCCCATGTTTTTTAAAAGGATTTGTGTTGTTTAAATCGACTTTGAGCTTGAAAACTATTTGTTTTCTCATTTCAAACCAAAAAAAAAATCCAAAAATATACATAAACAAAACCATGCATTCACTTCTTTGTTTTTATCATACATGACATATACATAATAAGTTCAAAAAACATGAAGAAAGGCTAAAATAAAACTTTGATCAATCTGTGTTTGGTACCTGCTGTGACATTACGTCATTATCCATGTCATAGACACAGCGTCCATACGGTCCCGTCCTTAAGGCCTCTGTGACGTTTTCTATGTCAGGAAGTTCAGAGGTCAACACAGACACGGGCCAGCCTCTATTTAACTAAAAATTACGATACTCAATGAAAAATATGATCAAATTTTTAAATAGTGAAAAGAATGAAATTCATTCCATTAGAAAATGATTATAAAAGAATGACTAACAGATTTTATTCCGTTTTCAATGTAAATCTTTACTGCTGAGTAAGGACATTGTCTTTGCACATCTTCAGGACAGTCAAGGCATCGACTAGCTGCATTCTTTGGCTGCAATAATCGCGACGATAACAGTAAGCCTTTAATACCAGTGTAGAGCATGATTTCAAAAGCTGAGGATGTTTATTTGGGAAATATAAGTCTTCACACATTCTCACCAAATCTGTTAAAATCGTCATTTTAGAACTTACTTTATTCTGCTTGTTAAAATGACTCAAATGTCCAAACGAGGACACACTTTGACATTTCTTATCTCCCATCCAATGACATAAAAGGTCAATGTCATGGCAACATTTTGCTAATAAAGAAGATGAGCTCTCTTTCTCATTGTGCCAATTTCCTCTCACATACGAATGGGCAAAATGCCAGTACCCTACCTGTAACAAAAAACCACAGTGTAAACTTACTTTATTTTCCTGAGAGAAATGACTTAAATGACCAAAAGAGGCGACAGAATGGCACTTCCTCGGGCCCATCCAGTGACATATTAGATCAAGGTCATGACAGCACTTTGCCATGAGAGAAAATGAACTTTCTGACTCTTTATGCCAGTTGCCTCTGACAAAAGAATGGGCAAAATGCCAATAACCAACCTGAAATTAAGAATTTGAACCTTATCTAGTCTAATGCAATGTTGTTTCGATTTTTTTGTTTGTTGTTTGTTTGTTTTCTTATATAAACTCTCCATAAGAACTACTGGTCTTTTATATGCGTCATTATTTCAACATTCCCTCTGTTCTTAAATGTATCGCAAAAAAATCTTGCAAACTGTGAGCTGCTATCCTTCCCACAGATGTGTACTGCACTCCTTACTTTCAGATGTAGAAAATATTATAGCAAAACAATTACGATCTGTGTTTTAAAGATAAATAATGTAAGATATAAACAAAATATTACAGCTCAAGAGTGTAGCATTTTCTTTCGTCAAGAATAATTTAAGAGTTAAAAAAAAGCTTCTTTGTTTTGTCACTTGTTAATTAACCAGCCTACCTTTCAAGCTAATATGTGTAAGATGTATTCTATGTGCATAAACCTACTGGTACATTGTATACTGTTTTACATACATGTAATTTATTGATTTTAAATCATTAAAGGTAATTTGACATCATCCTTAAGTCATGATACATACTGGTTCCAGGTGTTGAATATTCACAACGTCCCCTATGGCTCCTCCATCTATCAGTTCTTTGATTTTTTTCACCCAGGGAGTGTAACGGAGGACATGACACACCGTTAAGAAAACGTTGTTTTCGTTACAGACACGAACAATCTCCCTACAGTCTTCTTCTGTGGTCTGGATTCAAAAACATATATCCTTACATATCGACAAAATATATCACATCTACAGTATCCTTTATAGCTAAATGTACTTTAACACACATCTTCAGGCCTGTGGGCCATAAAACTTAGACGAGCTCATTTTTGATCTCAGTCTCACTTTTCCACTATTAATTTCTTTGGAAAAAGTGAGAATGAGATCAAAAGTGAGCTCGTCTAAGTTTTATGGCCTCCAGGCCTGATATCCATAAACTAACATCAATTTCCTTTTCGGATTTTTTATCGACCAACATGTAAGTTCTACATGAGAAATTTATTTTTAGCATATAATAAGATCAAATAGTACGTAAAATCATGACTTACTGCCATGGGTTTTTCCAGTAAAATATGGTATCCCTTCTTTGCAAAGGCAATAGCCGGGTCCTAAAAAGAGAATTTTACAGTCAATTGAAATAATTTGTAAGATATAAGGGATTAAATTTCAATTTCAAACTTAAATGACAGTACCCAATTTAACTATACTGGAGAATTAATATTTAAATTGTTGCTGATGTTGCTGTGTACCTTGTGTTGCTGATCCTGGGTACAAATGATCACACAATCCGCAAACTTATCTTTCCCAGCTATCTCCCGCCAGTCTATTATAATATTATATATATAAACTTTGTCATTCAGTATGTTTATTTCAGTGTAAAAAACGAGAGTTAACTGATGATATTTCTATGTTAACACTTTACTGCAGGTATATAATGTGAAGGTCTTGAAAAAGATTCTGATGCTGTGCAACATTCATTTGAACAAAAAAGTAGCAACATTGAAATTCATTAATTTCTAGGGATGTCAACGAATAGTCGACTATTCGACTATCAGTCGAATGGACCGACGATCGAATAATGAAACGACATTCGAATATTAAATAAATGCAAGATAAGGGGGTGATAATGAAATTCTCATCTCTAAATTGAAAAAGCGTCCTTCTTCAAACTATATAGTATTCGTAGTAGTATAGCACAGTCACAGTATATAAATAATTTTCCATATCGTACATATGGAAAGTACAGTGATTACATACCGCGATAATTGTTTCTCAGTTACTGACTTTTTTCTTGTGATAAATAATGTAACGCTATACTGGACTATGAAAATTATTTAATTGACTTGTACCAATTATATTTTTTAACCTCTAGGAATTTCAAATGCTAGAAACACACAATATTTGCAATGCCGTGAAGTTTTTAACTTTCGATAATTATTACAAGAATAATCCTATATAAAAGACATTTTGATAGCATGGGCAATCATTAATTAAACAAACAGTATTTAACAATATTACCTGAGGTATGAATAGTGTGTGATTACAATTCCCCTTTCTCAAACTATTTCAATTTTCCAATTTATTTTAATTAATAAGCTTTCAAAAACACCGTGCTATCCAAAAAATGCTCCGAATAGTCGACTATCGTTCGAATAATGTAATCGAATGTTCGACTAAGGAAAATTAATATTTTGACATCCCTATTAATTTCATAAGAGTACATGTTTGGATAACTGAGCACGGACTGACAATAATAGTGAATTGGTTTTGCTCTCTCACACTTCTACTTTGAATTTTCTGAATTTTAGTTTTAACTTTTTTTTCATTAATACACAACAAAATTTCTACTTTTCTTTGGTATTATATATTTACTCTGTAAAAGTACAAGAATGCGTCAATCAAACACGTCTCGAACTTCGTAATTTCAATAATTTCCACTTTAAATAAGTTATAAATCATATTTCCGTGTGAAACACCACATAGCAACATATGTCATGATATTATACCAAAAAAAATTGAGAAAATATTAACTTCAGATCTGCATCTTAGCCCTTTAAGTATCAGTCACATTATCCAGCGATGGGGTATACGATAAGAAACCGATTCGTTTTTTTTTATATAAAAATGGCGGACACCTATAGTAATCGGACGATGACTGAGGCCATTTGGCGAATCGGTGGGGTCATCGATAGAAAATAAGTTGAAGTTAAAATCAGCGATGTCTCCATCGATGCACCACATCACCCCTCATCGGCAACCCATCATTAACACATCTTTCAAGGATTGGCCGATGTATGGCCGAGCATCGAGTGTCAATTGGATCTGAGGTAATCTGGGGGTTGAGTGGTAGGCAACAGACGTCGACCGATCATTAGTCGATGTTCGACCAAACATTGGCCAGTAGTTGACCGACGTACGAACAATGTTCACCAATGTATGAAAGATGTAATATACAATCGGCCGATTACCCCGGAATATCGTTTTATGGTTAGCAATGCATCACTGGGCCTTTGTACGTCCAGCCGACAACCACATCATTTTTATCAAAAAACGCATTGGTTGCCCATCGTATCCTATCGCTGGATAATGTGACTTATACTTTACGGACTACTAAGCCAATGTGGACTGATGTTGAGGCATCGCTCACACCACGAATCACCACCGATTACCACCGGTCTACGGCCAACGACCGGGAAAGGTGACCTAGGCATTATTTGCGTTACGATATAGATACATGTACAGCACACTCGTAAATTTACTTTCCTTGTCATTGGTTATTTGCAAAAATATTTTGTTAAAAAATATTCTGATTGTACACACAAGTACTGCACTCTGAAGTTAATATTAATTAAAAAGAAGCTTAAGATTCTGGTTGACAATATCTATGTGTCTTTTGGAGACAAGGTAGTCCAACAATCAATTGGATTGCACCCCGTTATTAGCGGACGTGTGTTTGTATTCATACGAGGGGTGATCAAAAAGTTCGCGAACTATCTCTATATTTACAGAACCAAGATTCAGATCAGAATGAAGTTTGGCACAAATAGAGGCATGCACATGTTCTATAAATAGCATATGATAAGTAATGATTTTCTTCATCATTGTGACGTCACAATGTGAAAATGACGTCAATATGTAGGTGACTCATGACGAAAAATGGTTGTCACAGTCTTACTCGAGAAACGAACGGCTGTAAAATTCGACATATAACTTGGAAATTCCTTTGAAATGTCTAAGAATATTTTCTACAAAGTTTATGAAGACAATGGACTTTCCAGACGTTCAGTCATAAATTGGATTGATTGTTTTAGTGAAGGGAGGGAGACGGTTAAAAATGACTTGTGTTTTGTAGCCAAGCGAAAGCAAGCTGGGGGAAGTGATGTGTTCTTTGTTAGGCAATTGTTATGAAAGATTGCAAAGTTACAGCTAGAAAAATGATGGAATATCTTAACAATGATATGATTATCTAATCCCTAGAATATCGTTTAATTTAGACTTTTAACATATTAAATATGATAAAAAGAAGGCCCTCATATTATATATCCATATTGGATAAAAGTCACGTTCCTAAGACAGTGGACACAGTTTGTGATGGTCACCATGTTATTTCTGGGAAAGTATATCCTTATCCAACCATCCTACTTCCGAGATTTGGTCATTTCTGACAAATAGACTGTTCTTGTTATAAAAATTAACTTGTATGGTAAGAAATTTTTGAAAGACTCGGGGAAATATTTTAGCGTCTATGAACAGAATGCTTCAGAGCATGTCACGTGACTGCCTGGATCACGTGGATCGCGCATGGGTAGAACGGTGGCAGATATACATTAAAATCAGAGAGGTCTACTTTAAAAAAAAATGAACACCAAAACCTAATTTTATTTGTTTTAAGGAAATTATTCAGTTAGTTCGCGAACTTTTTGATCCCCCCTCGTATATAAGACAGAAATTGTCCAAAAGCTTATATATGAAAAGAAGAAAACACTCCTGTGGCCTTTAACTCGACATTTAGATGTATCGACAACGCATTGGCAATTGAATTGAATTGAAAATATTTCATTGACAAAGAGTCAAAAGGATCAGACAAGTTCAGAAACTTGGATAGTCTTCTCCTAATACAACAATTTAAAAAATAGCCAAAATAAAAAACATATAATATACATATGGCCTACTACATATACATCGTAGTAATAGATGAAAATAAGATCTTCTTTGAATGCACAAGTATAGTTTGAATCCAATAACGGTAAAAAAAAAAGTAAGCTTATTTTTGTTTTATTTATATGAAACTTCTATTTCATATTTAGATATTTTACCTAAAAAAGACATTAATGGTAATGTGACACCCAAGCTCTGTGACAAACATGATGACTTTAAATTAACTTTTCATCGTCATCTTCCTTACTTATGCATGCAGCAGCAGCAATATACCTTCATCATCTGCATACGAAGTTTATATATCAGTTGATTCGGTATGCAAGAACATGCTCTACGAATGTACAATTTCTAAAACGAGGTAAATTATTGAAATACAAGTTGATGAAACAAGAGTATCAGCAGTTTTGCTTAAAGTCATCATTTCCTATGTTTTCTGATCGATACAAGGACCTTCAAGTTGTCAGCAAATACAATTTATCATTGAGTCAAATGCTGACTGAATTTTCGACGGATTATTCCGTTATTTTCCAATCATGACAAGGAGCACACGGCGGGTGTAACCGGTCAGCAGGGTATGCTCACTCCTCCATGGCACCTGATCCCTGCAGATGTTTAGGAGGTTTTTGCTCTGCTTAAATTTGTACTTTTAATGACTTTTTGAGCTTGAATATTATTCGTTATCTCCATATACACATGTATTTCATTCCATACTACATTTTAACGTGCTGCCTATTAAGGGTATACACTTAGTATTACACTTTAAACATAATCATGATACATGATTTAACACTTTTATGCCTTTGTCACATTTCCCGGCCAGTGGTCGTAGACTGGTGGTAATCGGTGGTAATCCGCGATGTGAGCGATGCCCCAACATCGGTCCACATCGACCTAGTATTCCTAAAGTATCATTCATTTTGTACAGCAGTGGGGTATACGATGAGAACCGATGTCTTTTTTGATAAAAATGGCGTGGTTGCCGGCCGGACACCTAGAGTAATCGGATGGTGACTGAGGCCATTTGGCGAATCGGTGGGGTCATCAGTAGAAAATAAATTGTAGTTAAAAATCAGCGATATCTCCACCGATGCCCAACATCGCTCCTCATCGGCAACCAATCATTAACACATCTTTTAAGGATTGGCCGATCGTCAAGTGTCCGTTGAATCTGAGGTCATCGGGGGATTGAGTGGTGGGCAACAAACATCGGCTGATCATCGGTCGATGTTCGACCAAACATTGGCCCATAGTCGACCGACGTAGGAACGATGTTCACCAATGTATGAACAATGTAATATATATCGGCCAATTAACCTTTTTAATATTAGCAATGCATCGCTGGGCCTTTGTAAGTCCGGCCGGCAATCACGCCATTTCTAATCAAAAAATGCATTGGTTGCCCATCGTTTACCCCATCGCTGGATAATGTGACTGATACTTTCAGGACTACTAGGCCGATGTGGACCGATGTTGGGGCATCGCTCACACCACGGATTACCATTGTTTACCACTGGTCTACGGCCACCGGCCATGAAATGTGACTAAGGCATTAAATTGTCAGTCGTTATCCAGCGATAGGGTATATGATGGGCAACCAATGCGTTTTTTGATAAAAATGGTGTGGTTGTCGGCCGGACTTACAAAGGCCCAGTGATGCATGGCTAATCATAAAACGATATTCAAGGGTAATTGGCCAATGTATATTACGTGTACATCTCTCATATATTGGTGAAAATCGTTTGTACGTCAGTCGACTATTGGCCAATGTTTGGTCGAACATCGACCGACGATCGGCCGAGGTCTGTTGCCCACCACTCAACCCCCCGATGACCTCAGATTCAACAGACACTTGACGATGCTCGGCCATACATCGGCCAATCCTTAAAAGATGTGATGTGTTAATGATTGGTTGCCGATGAGGAACGATGTGGGGCATCGTTGGAGACATCGCTGATTTTTAACTACAATTTATTTTCTACTGATAAATCCACCGATTCACCAAATGGCCTCAGTCACCGTCTGATTACTACTGGTGTCCGAGCAGCAACCACGCCATTTTTATCCAAAAAAAAAAACCACATCTGTTTCTCATCGCATACCCCATCGCTGGATAATGTGACTGATACTTTACTGGGTGTTGTTTGCCAACTCAATTTAATATTCATTACCTTAAAATTTCCCCATGGTTTCTTTTTATTGATATTAAAATTATATCCTTCCTCATTAGAAACGTAATTAAAGGTATAACTATAAGAATTGATCAACACTGTACACGTGATGTTGACCGATTGCTTTTATCTTGACCTGATACCTTGAAAAATCATGTCGTCCGGGATGTCACATAAATTCTGCAGTCTTCTACGCTGGTATTCTTTTGGATCTGCACAAGCAATGACCTGAACAAAAAGTTTATTGTATTATACTTTCATGTAAATTACTTGAATCTGATTCGTCGAGAAACATTTGTTAAAAAACACTGTTACCCGCTGAATAATGAAGCCACGCCCTCCTGCGTAGAAACAGTCAACATTACTTGACGACGGGTGGTATTCCAAAAAATACCGACTGCGCAGAATTTATGCGCGCACGGTTCACAGTTATATGTATTTGTATAAAACATTCAGTATGATATAATAAATATTGCATGTAGTTGAGTGTAACATTGAAAATTTTCACCCCTCGAAAACCATTGTCAACCGAGGCGCAGCCGCCTCTGTTGACAATGGTTTTCGAGGGGTGAAAATTTTCAATGTTACACTCGACTACATGCAATATTTACATAACAAAACATAGATATATAACGTTAATATCTTCTCTGAAAAATTTAGAACCCATCGGAAGCTGTACAAGTATTTTTTTCAATTCATGTTTGAAACAAGACGCCATATATGTGAAGCAAACAGTGTCCTAAGTGATGCTAAGTTGTTTTATTAAAAAACAAAAGTAACCTTGACCCTGTACAAAAAAGGGTCATGGCATATACGTGTACTTTTATAATAATACAAGAATCTGCGGGCAAGGTACAACAAAAATTGTAACATTGACCTCCTCTTGCTGCACTTGGATGCGCACTATATACACTTCCGTCATAAACTTTATACTCCACACCTACTGATCAGGTGATCAAGACTCACTTAAGTTTCTTATCCATATTAATTTGAAATTTATTTGGATTGGATTTTTTTTTTATTTTTTTTTTGGCTAAATTAAAAACATGGAGGCAATAAATCTTATTTATTGCAAATTAACTGAATAAATTTTAGAAATAAGTAAACTTGATGTCTATTTACCTTGAATTCCTTAGGTTTGCATTGTTGAAAGTGGGCATAACCAAACCCTCTCTGGCCGGCGCCGATCACTACAGCTGTCGTTTTATCCTTTTTACTGGTCATTTTATTTCCTGTAAGATGAAAACTTATGGTCAGTGGAATTTCATATCTCTATAAGATTTCATTTGTTCTAACGCATCACATGTCATACTAGTACGTAAGTAAATTATACATGATGAATTGTCTTTACGACTTCATTTAGTGTAGGTAGTAGAGCAGTTTGCCAATGGGTTATATAACGCTCACCTAAGTAACTACGGCCTTTTGTTCTTCACCCTGAGGGCTATTATTTGAAATCAACATTATCAACATTACTGACCTAAGGATGATTCCATATAAATATAACAAATCATAGCTTTACCGTTCTTTTAACATTTTTTAAAAAAAGATTTCTTCTCATAAATTCTTTGGGGGTCAGGCTTTAAAAAAAAAACTTGAGTCAACGTTCATTTTTATAAAACGGGCTTAACGTTATCTCCAATGTGTGCATCTACCACTCTCAAGGGGGTGGGGGTGTCGACATTGATTTGATTTTTAATTTTTCTGGCCGATTGTGGGTTTTGAGAAGAAAATTCAAACATTTTTTTTCACTTAGACTTCTAATTCTTTTCTGGTCTAATGCTCTTGATTTGAAAAAAAAAAACCTCTCCTTCACCAAAGCATGTTTTAGGCAACTAAGTGATTGAGATTGGCCCAGTGGCAGAAATTAGAAGTTAGAAGAAAAAAATATATTGCACGCAAGTGATGATTGACAATCTTTACAAAATGTAAATCTGTGTGTTGTTTTAAAAAAAATACTGATGGACTATACCTATTTATGTGTGTGTGTGTGTGTGTGTGGGGGGGGGGGGGCAATTCTGCAGCTATATATACCAGCTCACGTGCGTGAGCATTTGGTACAGGCTAGCTAAAAACAAACAGGTACTAACAAATAAAAAAACATTTATTTATCATTAATATAACGACAAAGTCGACATCTTTCGGAAGTTTATCTCAGGTATATATGCATAAACTTAATTAGTACATATGATAAGGCATCCCAAAAAAATCGTAGAAGAGTAGTTTTAACTTACCCATATATGATTATGCTTTAGAATACAAATTAAAAAGTCACGCTCTTCTTAATATTAGATTTCAAACTGAGAGTAATTCAATACACATTCATATATATATTAAAAATGTGCCAACATGGCACAGGTTAGTCAAAATCTATTTTAAGACATTTGACCAAAACAAACAGGAACTGTGTAGTCGCACGTCGCATCACCTATAAGATTGCTTAATCCAATAGGTTCATGACATATCCTATGAGTATAAAACTCCCTACACTTATAAAACAATAGAAGAATCTACACAATACAACGCAGAATGATATACAAGAAATTCGTAAAATATTCTTGTAAGCATTCAAAATTGAAGCGTTTATGTGACTCTGACATTATCTGAGCACGTGTTCTGGGTTTTGGTTAAAGTGCTCGGCTTTGCTACACACAGTGGCGGATCGAGGAATTTTGAAAAGGGGGGCTCGACCAGTTTGGGGTCAGGGTAGTGGCCCACAGCCACACACACGCACAAAAAACTGATTTTTAAAATCTTCTGTATATTTTGGACATAAAGGTGGGAGGGGTTGGGGCAAGCCCCCCTCTTAATCCACCAGTGACACAAAGCTGGTGGAGGGGGAAAATTGGGTGGAGATTGGTACACGTTAGGTTCCAATATCTTTCAGTAGCAAAATTGTTTTATTCGATCAGATATGCATTCTACATTTCTCTTCTTTCACTATACTCAACATAAAAGGGGAAGGGGGGGGGGGGCAACCAGACTTTCAATGATCAGTTTCTAAAGTAAAAAAGTTATGTCTGAAAAAAAAGTCCAGACCAGTCCCATCTCCTCGATGCTACGTGCCTGCAATCGTCATACAATGTTACAAAGAACTAGGGTCTCTTTAAATGGCCATGGATGTCATTAAACCAGTTGACTGTCGTACTCTGGCCAATTACTAAGTATAGAGACAAAGTAGGATTTGTAAAATTGTAATATTCGTAAAAGAAAGAGGGCGCTTTTGATTGGCATTCGGCATGCAGGAATCTGGGCGTAATTGAAAAGTGAAAATTTTATTGACATGTCACAAGAAATTTTAAATTTTTTTTATTTATCGGGTTCCTGTGCAACAGGAAAGGAAAATATTTTCCCGAAATTGAGCTTTGATTTCCTAAAAAATAACTTGAAAATTGGTCAGATCAGACATTTGGTACAAAATGTTACATTTTTAAACACATTTTTCTAAAAATTTTCTATCTCTGGGTCTTCTCTCCATGATTTTGAAACGTTATTTGTGTGTATTTAAATTCGAAGAAACGAATACACTTTTTTAAAAAATGGAGAGAAGACCCAGAGACCACGAAAAACGAACTTTTCAACAAAAAATCCAAATGTGTGAATGTGGTGCTTCTTTGTCCTTTAAAAATCATCTGTGTATGTGTGGTGGTGGTAGCTCAGTAAGATGGGCTACCTGATCAGTGCACTGGATTCGAAAAGTTTTTGGTTCGAGCCTGGCATGGGGCGTTAATTTTTTTTCATGCAACCAACCATTTATTTTGTCAGTTTCGTTTTATGTACGGATATATTGAAATTTTGAATTAAACTAGAGGTACTGTGAGCAATGAGCTCACTAAATGATACCCCCCGCCTCCCATAATGTCCCAATCTAATTAAAATTAGATCTTTGATCCGCTCCAGTTTGATCGCTACAGTGTAGCGATCAAACTGGAGCGGATCAAAGATCTAATTTTAATTAGATTGATAATGTCCATGTGTTGCTATATATTGTTTTACGGTAATGTGTAAAGAGGAATAACTCGTCCTATCAAATGTTATCCAGAAGCTTCTATACATATGACGTCATAGGTAAAGATATAATGGCAATGTCCATGTTTTTGCTATGGAAAACCTAAAATACGTGTGGAATAAAAAAAGTAAAATAGGAGGTGCACAATGGCAATATGTAATAAAGATTCTTTGAAAGTTTCATTAAATTTCACTTAGTAGTATAAGAGGAGTTGCGGATAAGAGATAAAGCGTAACAGACGGACGGACAGACGGACGGACGGACGGAAATCCCGATTACTATACACCCTCACTTTTCAAGCGGGGGGTATAATTAATTTTGGTTCAGTTTGGTTCTCGAGCGAAATCAATTCTAATCTTCTATTCTATATAATGTACATAGTACCCCCTAGGAAAAACGGACAAAAATGTTACAATCTCACACTTTCAAACTAATTGAAAAAAAAAACCTATGGACGTGTTTGTAAACTCTGACCAGCTATGTTCAGCCAACCAAATCATGGACATTTAAACCATAAATGTTTCGTACAAATGATTCCTGCAGACCACACGCATGTATTCGAGTTCCTTGCTTATGCTTAAATTCAATTCAATTCATTCATTGACAACACCATCATACATTGGCATATAGTCATGAATACAACAATTAACATACATAAAATAAAATATCAAAGAAAGCAAATCTAAAATATGAGCACATCTTTCGATCCAAAAAAAAAAATTAAAAAAAATAGTATCTTTATAAGAAGCAGTTTGATAATTTTTAGATCAGAATTTTACGCACCGATCAGCAGGTATACATATTTTTTTAAAATAAATTTATTCATTTATTATTAACTTTATCGTAATTTTACATGAATTCTGCATTACTCCAAAGGAAGAATTGCCATGATTGTGTGGATAGTCACTTCGTTATCTGACCGAGAAACGTAAATCTTCGCCAAGATGCATTTACAGACCAAAAGGACAAATGCATTTCGGTATTATTACACTGCAGTGCAGTGTGCTTCATTTGTCATATTTATTAAGCAAGAAATCAAGAAAATATACTTTATAACATGTAAACTACAAAGGTCAAAAACTGCTTATCCAGCGAATGAATGACGTGATTGACAGTTGATGGATGGAAGAAAACTGCTAAATTCGCTAAGAAAGAGATTTTATCCACACTTCTGTTAAATGTGACGATGACGAGAGAATGGGCAAAGGGGAATACTGAATCTGGACTAATTTCTTCGAAAGTTTTTTTTTCTTAAAAAAAAAACCCAAAAAACAAATCAATTATAAATTACGTTTTCTCTTCTTATTCATATTAATTTTTAGTGAAAATGCATGACAAAATTAAAAATACCTGACTCCGAAAGAAAATATCAGTTTTCAGAATATATACTAACAGTTTCTTGCGAGACGTCATCATTTTAATTCTTTCTGTAAATTTTAAAAACTTAAAATATTTATGTAGGTGCATCATTTTCCTATTAGAATACAAATACGCCAACAGAAATTTTACAGAAAAGTTTGAAACCATTTATAAAATATGCACAGATCTAGAGGATACTCGGGGATTGTATCTCTCCTATAGGATTCCCAGAGTTATAATTTCTTTGTAAAATAACGAATAAATAACATTGGACCAGTGTGAGGACCATAACGACGGATCAGTGTAAAACGGTAACGAAATTTTCAAACAACTCCCATTCCATATGAATTTTTTGCTCGTCAAAATTGTTTCGTGGGGGCAAAAATATGCAATAAACCGAATATCAGTGCACTAAATCCTTCTTACTTTAGAACACATCCGGTGAAACGTTTAAACAGTTTACGTTTCACGGATGTATTTATGATTTGTTCAACTCTGTACACAACTACACACCACAGGCGGACAATACTTAAGTGAGTGGGTTTAAATTGCTTTCGCACATTTTAACTCCCAATTTTTCTGATTTATAGATGTAATATTATTCATTATTTACACAACAAAATTGCTACTTTTCTTTTTTTGTACAAGTATTAAGAATAAATTTAAAAATTGTGAAAGTGCAAGGATGTGTTAAATAAACGCCTCCCGAAATTCGTAGTTTCAATAATTTTCATACAAAATACGTTTTTAATTTGATTTTCGTGTGAAATGCTATAGCAACATATAAGTCGTGAAATTATACTGAAAATTTCAGAAAATATTCACTTCAAATCAACTGGTCAGTGATACGGTATATAGAGAGAATCCTAGAGAAGTATATACATGAAACTTTTTATATTTTTTAATTATTCGTTGATTAAAAAATATTCAATTTAGGAGATACATTTAAAAAATCGATGGAATTGCAATAAAAATCTTTGCATACAATTTATGCGTTTCATTGACAAAATATTCATTTTCTAAGTGGAACTTTTCATAACTTATATGAATAAAATAATAGGGCTGGGCAATAATATCGATATTTCAATATATTGCAATACAATGACAAAAAATATCGTATTGCAATACGATTTTGTAATATCGATATATTGGCAATATGCTTAGAATAAGGAATTTTGTCATTAAAAATAAAAATGAACTTATGAAAGTTTGTCATTAAGCCAAACAGTAAGACTGAAGTTGTTTTGTGTGAACATTTCAGAGCATAACTTAGATGAAATCAACAAGATTTTTTTCCCTTGTTGGTTACCTATCTTAGTTATGTACATTCTGCATGTAAATTTAAGTAAATATAGTACGAAAATGCCATTTTTATTACCTTGAAAATATTGCAATACATATTGCAATACAATTTAAAATATCGCAATATATCGCAATACGAAATCTCGGGCCAATACCTAGCCCTATAAAATAAACAATATTTGAAATTCAATCGGGATCGGGATTACGTAAAGTTTTCAAGGGAAAACACCCGAAAAATAGAAGTGTAACTTATTTATTTCTTTGAGAGAATATTCCATATAAAACTATTGCCAAACTGAAGATTCAGTTCAATTCACCATTTACAGCGAGAGCTATTTACCTGTTATAAGTCTCTCTAGTTAACTCTCTGTGTTTATATGCCAAGAACCGATTAGACAGCTGTTAGAAGCGTTTGTGTGACTATGACTGTGAGGAAGCACGTGTCATGTCACATGGATTGTTTATCATTTCACAAAAAGCACATGACTTACAAAATGAAGTTGTGTGGCGGATTGATAGAACAACTGTTATTGAGATTGTCATGTGAACGCACCATGTCGTGATTTTCACTCGCAGAGGATTGACAGGTACAGCTAGTATATAATTAATATTTATAAAATTACTGTTATCAGAATAATGAATATATTATAAAACTTGTATTGTTTTCTATTGCTGCATTAAAATATGTTAACACTGTTAACAGACATCATATATACATGAAAGTTATTATGCCGAGTCATGCTTTTTAGTAATATTATGCCCTGTTCACACGACGAGTTTAATTCACAGTAATTAAGTTATGCGAAGTAAACTAATGCGAATCAAAGTAATGCGAATTAAATTGCGTTCACACAGCTAATGCGAATTAAAATTCTACTTCTACGGCCTGGCGTCAGTAAGGCTTTTATGATGTCATTTGCAAATCACGTCACCTTATGCAGGAGCAGATGCATTTGACATAATGTTACAGTGTCTGTATACACAGTTTAGTGATTAACACAATTTTCCTTAATTAGTTTTTCACTCAAAAATAGTACAAATACTTCAAGCTGACCACGGACATGTGGCATTTGACTTAATTTTGCCATTACGCATGCCTCAAAATTTAATTCTTAGGCCAAAATAAAAAATAGTCTTGTTTCCTGCTACCCGACCTACCCTATTTTTTTGCACCCGACCCTAAAGTTTTTTTTGGCTTTTGGGGAAAAAATTCAAAATTTTAGGAATTTCATGTTTCAAAAGTGAAAAAAAAATTATACTCAAGTTGTATTACATGAAATATATTTATAGAATATGAACTTACATAAAATTTGCATAAAAGACATGGAATTTCATTTTAAAAGATGATATCTACCTAGCTATGACATGTTTAATTTGTTTTATAGTAGTTCATATCCAAAAAATACCATTGGAAAAAATAAAATTAAAAAATAAAATAATTTTCCTACCTAACCCTATTTTTTTCTGGCTGGTAATTTAATATTTTTTTTGGCCTTATTAGCTTCGCTTAGGGTTCACATGGAGCTAACGCAAAGACAATTTAATGTGCAGTAAACTAATTCGAATTAAACTAATTCACATTACATTCTTCGTGTGAATGCTAAGCAAAGCTAATTGGCAGTAAATTTACATTTAATTCGAATTAAACTCTCCATGTGAATAGGGCATTAGTAAATTTTATATGCTTGTGAGTAACCTTTATTTTCATGATAAACGTTGCTGTAAGAGCATGGGTTACGAGGGGTGATCAAAAAGTTCGCGAACTAATTGAATAACTTCCATAAAAGAAACAATATTTGGTTTTAATGTTGATTATATTTTAAATTAATCCTCCCCGATTTTAATGCACATCAACCACCGTTCTGTGCTTGTGTGAATCACGTGATATTGGCGGTCACGTGACCCCCTCCGTAGCGTTCTGTCACAAAAGTTGAAAGATTTTTCTGAGTTTTATATTTCTTTCCCTGTGAGTTAATTTTTATGACAAGAACAGTTTATTTGTCAGAAATGGTCATATCTCGGCAACAGAATGGGTGGATAAGAATATCCTTTCCAAAAATAAGCATGACGACCATTAAAACACAAATCTTCTGTCTCGGGAGAGACCTTTATTCAAGGTGGATAGAGAATGGGTGCCTCCTTTTTATCATGTCTAATATGCTTAAAATCTAAAGTAAATGATATCTTAGGTATCTAATACTTATATTATTGTTCAAATATTCAACTATTTTTCAAAGTGTTAATTGGAGGTCTTTGATAGCAAATTGCTTAATTAAAAATACATATCTTTTCAAACGTGCTTTCACTGTGACATAGGATCAATCCAATCATTAATTGAATTTATCATTAACTGTGTAAATTTTGATACTGCTTATACAATAAATTGTGTCGTTTGTTAAACGAGTTCGAGTAACCTTTATTTTCATGATAAACGTTGCTGTAAGACCATGGGTTATATAACATAAAATATCAGAGAACAGTTATAATCATACAGACAAGCTATTGCTGACAAGTACAATAGTAAACTTGTAAACAAGAATACAAATATAAAATTACCCCAGTGGCCAATCGTTTTTTCATGACAATGGACTTTTAATTAACTTGTATAAGTGAGAAGAATTAAAACAAGAGTTTGAAATTATTTGCAGTTGATATCTAAAAATGGAATGGAAGTGTGAACACATCACCTAAGCAGTTATTTGTTTTGTTAACTTGGATGAAGACAGAAAACTTCCTGGAATAACCACATAATCTTTAAACTTTCTCAGTGTTAAATTGAAGACAAGCAGGACGTTCCTGTGAAACCATTGACAGAATGGGTTTACCATTAAACCAGAGACTGGGCTACAGTGTGGGACACGTTCTCAACGACCTCACAGCCTCAGTATGGTTCAGCTACCTCATTGTTTACTTTCATCAAGTGATGAACTTCAATAATAATTTAGCTGGATACCTGATGTTGATTGGACAAGTGAGTGATGCTTTATTCACACCCTTTATTGGCTATGAATCTGACAACACAAGAGGCTTTTGTCGGTTGGGAAAGAGAAAATCATGGCATCTTGTTGGTAAGTGGAAGTTCACTTATGTTACACATATTTAAATAAAATTTTCAAGAAGTACCATAAGAAGTGTACTTTTAAAGTTATTTTGTTCCGTTTTTTTGATTATCTACACAATCTGCCTGTAAGAAATAGCAAATGAAATTAATATATTGCAAGAGTTCTGATACTTGTGTTAGCTAACTTAATTACCAAAAGGCTCAAGCATTTTCTACTTCACTATTTCCACTTAATTAATAACAATTTCTTGTCAAAAACCACTGAACCAATTTCAATAAAACTAACAAGAAACACAAAACATCCTATATAGAGCAATTTTTGCTTTTATGATGTCACACATTTTTCAGATTTTCAATTATTTTAAAGAAATAGACCAAAATTTATTTTAATGTACTGTAGACGTACTTTTTTCCAAGGGGTCATAATTCCGTGGAATCTCAATTTCTGTTTAATCCGCAGAAAGAAAATTACGCAGATTTTCTAGATTGTCACTATATGCCTTACATTTATATTAAGTACGCTTGGACAAATTTCCGCGGAATATTTGTGACCGCGTACATAGCGTAAATTAATACCTCGCGGAAAAAAGTACTTCAACAGTATTAAAAAGTGCAAGCCTAACACTACATAAATATTCACATATTTCATTTAAATTTCAAATTTAAACATTATATAAAAAGATGATCAAGTTAGGACAGACCTATACTCAATAACTTTAAATCTGACTGTAAAACTATTGTGTAGTTCAATGTAATAATTATTTTGTTTCATAGGTACAATCTGTGTAGCATGCAGTTATCCATTTGTCTTCAATGACTGTATTACTTGTTCCAATGCTCCGGACTGGTCTAAGTTCATTTATTTTGCCCCGTTTGTGGTCATCTTCCAGTTTGGCTGGGCTTCCACTCAGATATCACACCTGTCTCTTATACCAGACCTCACGCAGGATGAAAATGAACGCGTAGAACTGAATGGAATTAGGTAAGTTTACATTAAACAAGCATTCTGAGAGTATTGCATAGGCAATACATGTCCCCTACCGGGTTCTCCTTTTCTCTTTAGGATACAAGCTCATTTGGAAGTTCACTTTAGTGTTTAACAAACCTGATCGTAATCCCAATTATGAAAAATTAAAAATGCCATAATTCAGTTTAAAAAAATCAATGAAGAGGAACAAAATTCAAAACTGATCTGTAACTTATCAAGATACACTCACATACCAAAAATCAGCTCAATATCTGCAAGGGTTTACATGGTTTAGAGAAAAATTGCGGAATACCAAGTGGGAATACCAGGGATAGACTGACAGACAGACAGACGGACAGACAGACGGAATGACAGACTCAAAGGAAACCTATAGTCCCCTCCGGTTTCACCGGTAGGGAACTATAATGATAGACCACTTGCAAATCAGTTTTGTAAAAGATAGAAGTTTATTATTGTTGTTATATATATATACATATATATAAACATAATCTGAGAGGAGGCCAGCCTATCCCTTTGTAGAGATAACTCCAAGTTATTCAACACATTGGAGGGATAAATCACCTGTAGGATGAAATGTCTATATGGCATAACACATGATCAGTGCATGTGATAAAAATGTAAATTTTAATGGGCCTTTTAAGCAAATCTATAAAAACTTGAGAGATACTGATAGTACCGCAATATTGTATCTTTGATAAGTTAATTAAACAACCTGGAGAGAAGCGTACCTTGTCGGGAATGTCGCAAACTTAAGATCACTTTCTGAAATGTATATTTTTATGAGGAAGTGTAAATAAGCACATTCTGGAGTATTTTGACCTGTATTAAAGTTCACAAAAACAAATTTTGTGAAAAATGTTCATAAAAAGAAATTGTATGAACAGATACATATACAATGTACCTGCAAACTAAATAAAAATTAACAGAGGGATCAGCCATTATAATTTTTGCACTCCAGAAAGTTGAAGTGTTCCATTGGTCCAAAATAAAATGTGCTCTCAAGTTTTCCTAGTCTCATTCAACCTAGACTGGCTCTGTAAATTTCTGACTCTGCTGGTCAAAGATTTAGGGAGACAGCCGAGTGTCTGGATGAACGAGACACTAAATTTTTCCAGGCACTTCAGACTCGCAGTAATTGTTTTGTGTTAGTTAGTACGATGATCAATTTAATAAAGTGATGTTTTATATGTTACTATATTTAGATATGCCTTCACCGTCCTGTCCAATCTGGCAGTGTTTGGAATCTTCTGGTTGTTATTTTTAGTCCATGGTGATAAAAGTGACAGCACAGAAAAACAACTATCATCTGTGGACGCTCTCAAATTCAGAGTATGTCTAGACTTTTATGCTGTAAAACATACACTATCCTTTGTATGACTATAGATATAGTTTGTTATATCCACCCTTGATCGGTCCATCCCCTATATTGCTTTATCAACATACTATAAAATGGACATGAGCGCACTCAGCTCATTTTCAAGAACAAAGAAAAATAATTTATTGAAATTTGTATAAATTATACTATAAGTTTCCACCATATGTTGAGTACTTTGCATTAAAAGCTGTCTCCATTTTATTGGTAACAATCACTGTTTAGGAGGAGTTGGATATTTCTGCCAGCAAAAAAATACCACTGTTTCCTTGGAATAAAAAAAGTCAGAATAACTTCATGTACAATGTAGCAAACTATTAATTTTCATGAGATTTATTATTTAAAAATTGTTTTAATTGCTCTTCATTTTTTAAACTCAGAATCAGTTATTATGATGAGGTATGGGCCTTGTCTTTAATTCCTCTTTCTTTGTATTTTATACAGAATCTCGTATTTATTGTTGTGGGGATGGGCCTTGTCTTCAGTATTGCCTTCCATTTCATCGTCCGTGAGCCAGTGCAGCATGAAGATTTAAGTGCAGCAGAGAATGCTTATGCTGATGGGTATTCCACCAGTATAGAAAAATCCACTGTGCTCCACAGCCGAATGACATGGTCATGTTGGTTGAAAACGATGCAATTTTATCAGGTACACAAGTATGATAAGTGTATAATTCATGTGCTCCAAGTGTTGAAGAAGGGACAGTTGGTTACAAGAAAAGTATCCTGCAAATTTAATCAATGATGATATGACCTTTTTACCAAAACCATTTTACAATGCAGTGTCCAGGGTTCGGGACTTCTATTTAAATTTGAACATTGCTACACATGCTATTTATTCCTTGAACTGCTCTGTACATGTACTTAATAACTTTTAAATTTTTATAATTTTAGATGTCTGTACATGTACTTTATAGCTTTTTTTATACTGTATAAGCAGAATTTTTAGCAAGGATTTAATTTTGGCATTATTAGCGAGGGTGCCAAGATTGCTAAAATTGAATATCGCTAAAAATTAATTGTGCTTTATTTGTAATAGTTTCTTTAGAAAGGTTTTTAAAATCGTAAAAAATTACATCTTGCTAAAAATAAAATACAAATTTTAAAGGACAATTTGCTAAATTTGTGTCTCCCTAAAATTTCCATTTATATGGTAATATTAAATTATTATTTAATTTCTTTGTTTTGTAGATTGCCTTAGTGTACATGTGCACCAGACTGTTTGTAAATGTGTCTCAGATTTATCTCCCTTTATATGTCACTGAAACTCTTCGACTTCCGAAGGTCAGTAATTACCATCAACTTTGCATTCAAGCAATTAAAAAAATATCTTTCTTTCTACAAAATGCAAGAACTGATCTTCTTGTAACAGTGAGTTTTCTTTTTCTTGCAGGACACAGTAGCCATTTGTCCTTTAGTTGTGTATGTCTCAGGTTTCATAGCATCCATTGCCATGAGACCAATCAATTCCATTCTAGGAAGAAAGGCAAGTGTTGTGTCTTACCATGAACTTAAACTGAACACAATATAAATATTAAGGAATGAAAGCAGGAACTGTTCGAAAATGAAGCTAAATTTTTTTTTTTTTTTATTAAAATAAAATACGAGGGCTGTCCAAAAAGTTAGTGGACAATGACATTTTTGTTAAAATTATAAAATGGTTTTATATGGATCTATTGTACATCAAAATATTTCTTATGAAAAACCAAGTCAGAATGATTTAATTTTTATTGATGAAACATAATATTTTTTGAAAAATCGGGGTCTTTAAAGATCGCAGATTGTGCACAAGGACCAGTCTGACGTTAAACTAATTTCATTATAATGTCAAACATTTGGATTTTGACTTAACACATGTTCATGGACACACACTACATTTCTTTTTTAAGACACAACGCACTTCCAAGCGCTAGCAATAATTTTTAAGTATTATAGATTATAATTTATTTACCTTTTAAAATTCAAAACAATGCACAAAAATTTATGAGCGTCCTCTAAATAAAGTTTGTATACAAAAACTGCATAGCCTAGTCCGACGCTGCGCTAGATTTATAACAACGTCACGAATAGAAATCTCCATTTTCAATAAATTACATGTGTTTTTAAATTCGTGTTGTGTCTTCGAATTTGTACACACTGTTGGAAAATCGAATATACCAATCTCAAATCGATACACTAAATATATTTCAATAATTTTGAGTTGTTTTAACAAACAGTTTGTCTCTTACGTCGTTTCAACCGTATTAAAACTTTTTTTTTATCGGACGCCCGGACGGCCGACGTCGCTTTTTTTGTCGAGTTTTGACACATATTTGTTAGGACTTTTCTTTAATATTTGTACTGTCTATGTAGTAAGCGATACTTAAGATATCATAAAATGATTATAGCCTCTTTATTTGCATTACATAAAATTTTCATTTCAATTTTTTACTTGTTTTACATTAAAATATTTTAATCCTCTTTAAATCCAGAGTTTATGTCATGATTAGCCTTAGAAGTGTGCTTTGCAATCTTTAAAGACCCCAATTTTTTCAAAAATATTACGTTCCATCAATAATAATTAAATCTTTCTGACTTGTTTTTTCATAAGAAATATTTTGATATACAACAAATTTATATAGAACCATTTATTTTCACAAAAACGTTTGTCCATTTTTGGAAAACCTCATATATAGAAAATATAAAGAAAATTAGGCTAATGTCTTGGGGCTGTTTTTTGGTGTTGGAGCCTGTGGCTGGATCTATTTTCTGAATGAGGGCAATGCCAGACAGGTGTATGGGGCTGTTGTCCTCCTGGGTTTGGGAGGGTCAACAATGCTGGTGACCTCACTGGCCATGACCTCTGACCTCATCGCCAACAATGTTGTGAGTTGTAGGAAGAGTAGAACCATCTTAAAGTTCATACGAAACAGTTCATAACACTAGGATTTTACTTTTTAAACATAAAGATTGGTATAAGAGAATGTTAAATTACATTTGGTAAAAAAAAATTGCTTTGGCTTAACAGAAAAATGAAGGCCTAAACTTGTCCACTTGATAAATTTGTTACCCGCTTATCGTTCTTGATTTTATGTTTGTATGACTTCACAAAGACCCATTGATGTAAACAGTGCATTAGATCTAGTGTAATTTTACTGTAATTTATTGAATTAAATTTAGTCTTTTTTGTGGATATGAATGTGATTATGTTTTTAGATGAGCTATCTGATTCTAAAGAACAGTTAACTCTATTTGAACTGATCGTTAATTGGGCACAGCAACTGAAAACGAAAGCTTTCCATAGTAAGATGATCCTGATGAAAACCCTGTTGAAATCAAGATTTTTCACCTCCAACCAAGATTACATATTTTGAATTAATACATTAGAAACAACAATCTTCTTGTTTGTTTTTTTTTTTATACGTATATGAAACATGATGTAACCCTAATCCCACTTTTCCCTAAATAAACACGGGGATATTGAAGTTGATGATAAACGTGGATCTATAAAAAGTAGGCGTATTTGAATGCATGAATCTGCAATCTGAAACATGGGCCGAGAACTAATGAAAACAATATATAGAAATAGGAGGTTTATAACTACATCATCGTAATTTTGCTGTCACAAGAAACGTGATTTTAAAACATGGCTCAAAACTTACTAGCATTACTAATATGCACGTGAATATACAAGCATGTACAGTAAATGTTAAGGTGCTGTTACTTCTATAACAGTTTAACAGTTTGATCGAGTAACCGCAGTTTGAAAATACTGATACAGTGCGTGCATAAGTGACAGAAAATATGCCCATTGTTTGCGAGAGGAGAAAAATTAATATTTTTACAGTTTAACATATTTTTTAAAGATATAATTTTTGTTTAAATGGATACAAAATTTTTTTTAAATACACACGGAAACGTAGGAATACATAAATAGCATTGCGTTTAATGTCTGACTTTTTAAAATTATTACGATAAATAAGGCACAGTGTTATGTGCAAATGTACCGACTTTGTTAAAAAAAAAAGTACGGGATGGGAAAGAATCAATGAGATAGGGAAAGCCAAAGAAAGAGTAAGGAATAATTGAGACAGGAGAAAACAAGGAGGTGATAGAATCATTTCATTTTCCATAAATAAATGAAATCATTTATGTATCATGTTTATCAGGTTTAGTTTCACCTTCACACACCACTGTCAATCGAATCCAGCTTTAATTATATATGCATGTGCTACCGATCGAGTATATATAATTGATAGTGCTAATAATCTGATCGTGCTTAAAAAAATTTTAATTGGAAAATTAACAAATCATATTTTGTGTTAGAAATTTATTCAACTGTAAATGCTATTTAACAGTGTCTATATTTATATATTACTCAAGAGGGTCAACTCTCTCTCTCTCTAACTGCTGGTGACACTAAAACATGCTAAAATCTTGCAAACATGCAACAGGATGTTAAAAGGCAAACACTATCTTGTTTGAAAATCATATATTTATGCAAAATTTGTCAAAACTGATATTTCTTAAAAATTACGCTGCATAAGACATGATCGGCTATATAAATATTAGTACTGAATGTAGCAAGTGGGTCTTACTGATGTCATAAGCAAAGGGAGATAAGCCGCGCTAGTTGAGGTTCATCTTTGCAGTCAAGTAGGCTGCCTGACTGTTATTTCAGAATACATTTCTGTATTGAATTTTTTACCTTTAAATAGCTTGACTGTGAATACATTGTATTGAATTTTTACTATATTATTGAATGAGTACAAGTAAGTTGAAGAAAAATGCATTTAGTTGATTGAACATGTTGAAATTAATTTTCACCTTAAAGGTTATTCTTTGTTACCATTTTCTTAATCTGTTTAATGTTTCTTGGAGTTTTTAATGTTCATTGTCATTTTGTTTGTTATATATTGTAGGAATCGGGAGCATTTGTTTATGGTGCCATGAGTTTCACAGACAAATTATCAAATGGAGTTGCAGTTGTGTTGATACAGCATCTGCACCCTTGTATGTAAGTACTTTACAAATAAGTAAATGTATGCAGTATGCGTAAAACATGTTTATAGCAAACACACTTACATGTATAATGAATTTACACGTACATCAGGTACCTGTATCAAAAATCACAGCTGCATTTGTATGTTATAATTAATTAGGGCCCCACAAAGATTTGCGGGTGCCCTATAGTAATCACTCCGTCTGTCTGTCTAGCTGTCTGTCTGTCGTTCTTCCATCCACAAATTTTCTGTATTTTCCTAATAACTTTTTTTTATTGTTAACCAATTAAGTTCAAATTTGGTATGTTGGTTTAATAGATATGGTAAAACATAATTTGATACTGAGATTAAATACGGTACCACCTCTGTCTGCAGATGAAGTTTGTTTTGAAGTTAAGTCAATTTTGAATGCTATGAACACTCTGAAATGTGGATTTAAATATACAATGTAATTGTTCATATTTATTGTGTTAAAATACCCTGCACAATAAGTTATGATTTCCTTGAATTCTAAAAACAAAATAGAAAAAAAAAGATATATCTTTTTTATTTTTACTTTTTTTTTGCTTTATGTGCATTCAAGATTATTATTAATTTTAACAGGTGGTTGGATAATAACCTCATTCTATCATTACAGAAAAAGTTCTTATTGTAAATTTAGAAGAAAAGGATGAGAGAGAAGCACAATTAATCCCTTTGGAGTTTGGATTAATTATTTAGCTTGCTGCAGAAAATTTAATAGGCTTATCTTTATCCGTCACTTTCAGATTAATGAAAACCTTTGTCTGCAACTGCTGTTTGTTTTGAAGTTAAGGTCAAGCCTTCATGATATTTTCATTCATTGAAGACTGGCATTTTGTAAACTAGCACATGCTTCTATATTGTTTAAATATACATTCAATGTTGAGTTCTTCTTTATTGCCTTATGTAAATACAACTACAATGATATTATTAACAGGTCTTTGGGATATTCAGAAATTATCTTGAAATTTTAAGAATACAATTGCTGTTGCTTATTCTTCACATATTTTTTAATTATTCCGTAATTAGCTGCACCCTTTTAATTCTACCCTTTCACGGGGCCCTTACTGACTGGTCAGTTTTCTAGTTTGATGATGTTTTTTTGGTCAGATCTTGTTGTCCTAGCTGTCAAGGATACTATCGCCTGGTGTTGACTTTTGTCCCCGGGGGTGTGGCAGCTGTAGCATTCCTAGCTCTGTTGACTCTCCTTCCAAGCAAAATTGGAGTCAGGTCAAATAATGGTAAGTAGACAGGTAGTGTACATGTAAGCAGTGTTTGAAATAACTGTGCACCCTACCACCTGAGACCCACACATTTTTCGTGGGCAAACATATTTTCATGGATCTGGCCCCATGCATATTTTTGCTCAAACTAATTCATAAAAAACATTTTCTCTGGCAACTCAAATTTTGGCAGGGCTGACAACTTTAAGCTGTCAGCCCTGCTTGTCCATCTTAATTCATGGTGAATTTCAAACACTGCACTGTAAGTGTTCCTAAAAAATAAATATAACATGCCATTTCTTGCACTTCTGCATTCATTAATTTGATTGTCATATATTTTGATAATGTTTGATAGAGAGGCAGCTTTAGCCTTGACATGCTGCCTGATTTTTTTAATGTACTCTTTAAAATTTTAATCCTTTTTAAACAATTTTGAAACTTTTTTCAATATAAAGTTACAGGTAAACAGTTTTTCATTGTGAAGGAACTAATTGACCTGTACAGGTCAAAAACCAGAGAAATACACTAAATAACTCTTCATCATCTAAACATTAGTCTTTTTTTTTTTAATTCTGGAAATTCTACTCTTCAGAGTCTGTTCACTTTCAATAAAACTTTGTACTCATGTCTAAAAGATTATCATTTCTCATAATCACAACAATGTTATCTTGCATAGTAAGAATGTAAAACTGCATGATACTCAATCCCACTGTAGTATTTGGTTATTTTTTTATAAAACATGGTACATGTTGTAGATCACAATTTTGAGTATTACAACTTCCATGACTGGTGTTTTCATGATTACTAAAATAACATTTCTCTACAAAATATAGATAACTTGAAAATCCTCCTGCACTCACTAAATTTCAGTCAAACTTGACAAGATGTATATTTTCAATTTTAGCTAGAAAATTTCATTTGTTCTTATTATTTGATTATTAGCATTTTGAAATACTCACTTAAGAAACTATTACAATTAACACAACATTAATTTTTAGCAATATTCAATTTTAGCGATCTCAGCACCCTCGCTAATAATGCCAAAATTAAATCCTCGCTAAAAATTCTGCTTATACGGTATTTGATTACATGTAAGATAAATCAAATTGAATTGTCTTTTCAAAATGCAATTCCTCCGACAACTATGATTAGTCAAATTTGGTACATATAAACTGTAGAAGAACAATTTTTTGTGGGGATGAAATTCTGTTGATTCATTGCCGAAAAAGAAATTATATAGGGACTGTTTTAGTAGGGGTATAACAATATATTTTAAACTCTCCAATGACCCAACTTTATGAACTGACTTTTCCTATAATCAGTTTTTTCTTCGTTTCGCTTTTTTGATTATTTGCTTTCTTAAATTCCCTGCAATATCTCTTATTGAGAGTGGGTTATGTTTTGGATTACAGCAAAACTCATGAAAAGTCTGGTTGTCAGTGAAAATGGCAGCATCGTCTATGACAGTGAGAGAGAACCCCTCCTGGGCAACAGAACTCAGTCCTAGCATGCTGCATGTATCATATTGTGTCTCTTGGAAATGGCACATAAGACCTGCATGAATTATCATCCTGCTTCCTTGGTTTTGGTTTATGTAATCTTTTTGTCTCTGTGTTATGATATTCTTTGAATTAAATGGTGTGTATGGCTTTGCAGAAAATGCTTTGAAAAAACCAGCTCATGGCTCAGAGGGAGATAACTCTGACAGTGATGAAGAAAGAAGACCTCTCCTTGGAAACCGTATCACTCAAAATACGAGCATAATGAATACAAGTTAAACTAAATGCTATCTTGTGTGCACATTTCATATGTTACTCTGATTCTCATTGAAATATTTATTGAATATACATATGTAAATAGCTTGGAGGATGGGAACAGTCGAGACATTTTTAAGCTAGTATGTTGTGAAATGGCCAGGAATGGACAGAAAAATGGCTCAGTATGGACCTTCTCTATATTGTTTCTATGTAGAAGCTAGGCCTCAACTAATTTCTGGTGAAAAAAAATAGTAAAAAATGAAAGAATGTTCTAGGAACAATGAATTTCACAAAAAGAAAATTATCAAAGTTAGCAGTTGATAAATGCTAATGGATCAATATACATTTGACTGTTTCCGAAACATTGATATTCAACATGATTTTTTGCATTCTGTTATCATTTAATTAATTTGAAAATCATTTGAACTGTTTTTTAAACAGAAGTGTTTTTTAAACATTCTTCTATAGCTCTTTAAAGTTTTAAAGATACTTTAACATATGGAAAACCAATGAATAATGTCACTCTTTTAATATATTAAAGTTGCTTCAAGGGGGTAATGCTGGGCATCTTGTAAAGATGTACAGTAGTTATTGTCCAGTACTTTGTAAGATTGCTTGTAAATGTTTTTTTATATATATATTTTTAAATACCTGTATGATTAAAGTGCAATACCAGCTAGTCTGCTAAATTCAAGCAAGAATTAACCAGATAAGTCATGTCATTTTTTAATAATTGTGATTAAATTAAAATTATTAATTATATTTTAATAGAGTTTTTATACATGTATTTTTATTTAGATCGGCATTATATTGCCTTATTATCTGTGATATGTATATTTTGCTGTTGATCATTCTGCTTCCTATTAACGGTTGCAATAAATTTTTCAAATATTAATTATTCAGAATGTATCCTTTATAAACAGAAGGATATACATGTAAATTATATACAGATCAAAAAATAATAATTTGTTGCCCCTGCTTCATTCAGACTGAAATAAATGTTCTTATGACAAATTGGTTATACAAAGATCCTAGTGTTTTAGTGCGTTTTAACTGGACCTCTATTTCTAAACTTGAATGGTTCTTGGGATTTCTTATTAGGAATACATATCTAGGACAAGTCTTTCCCATGAAAAGCACAGCTATGACTGGTCATATTTAATATATGGATGCTTTCACAGGTATATTGTAGATTCAAGTTTGTTTAACTAAATCATAAACCCAGGAATGTATTGGGGTAACTCTTTTTGTTAAGTTTATACATTACAGTTCAAGTTCTAATTACTATTTTACATGTAGGCTTTTAAAATGGCTATTCAAGATAGAAAAAAATAATTGTTCTGTCGATTCATTTGATTAAAAAATATTGGATGAAAACATTAAAAAATACATGATTTATTTTTTAAAAGATGCAGTTGCTGAGCAAAAACGTCTTTTGGTAGCAATAATAAATAACATATTCATAAATGTATGGATTAGGGATTTGTGCATTTCTGTTCTGTACACCATATATACTCATGCAAGTCTAGTCTTTGTTGCTGCTTTTTAAAAAAAAATATTTGTTTTCACATATCAATCTCTCATTCAATATTAGTTAAAAAGTTTTTATTTTTCATTGAATAAAAAGTTAAAATATTTTTATTTAAGGAAAAAAAGAAGTTTTGTTCAAAAACCAAGAGCTTATAATTGTGTACTAATGAAGTGTTTTGATGTTTACTGAACATGGTATACAGAAACTGTATTGCTATGTAATTTTAGATTGATAAAATATGAATTTAAAATATCTTTAGTATTTAAAAGGATTATAATATA
The DNA here is from genome assembly GCF_032062105.1 of Saccostrea cuccullata. Classification (NCBI taxonomy): domain Eukaryota; kingdom Metazoa; phylum Mollusca; class Bivalvia; order Ostreida; family Ostreidae; genus Saccostrea; species Saccostrea cuccullata. Next base: position 199,203 of record NW_026930450.1, on the reverse strand, counting down.
ATAAGCATTTTTTAAAAAAAATCCTTTGATAAATAAAACCTTCTTTTTTCAAATGAAATTTGAATATTAATTTTAATATGCTAAACAGTAAACCTAGATTGGAAATGTTATTGATAAGGTTCAGAGCAGCACTGTGTGATGTAATTAAATTTAAAAATAATGTTTCTAATCGTTCTTATATTTTCCTTTTTTATTCATGTAAGAATTTACAAGCATTCTTTTTTTTTAGCATGTTTCATGGTGACAAAGCCTTATTAAGGTTTTGAAAATCCTAGAAATTCTTTTTAGTGAAATGTAGTTAACATGGCTCCTTTTTCATTTAATTAATAGATGGGATTCTGGGGATGAATGAATTATTAAAGTCTAATTTGGTTGTCACAGGAGTTGTTTTTTTTTTTAAATTAACACATACACTAACATCTAAAACAATTTTTGTTTTAATATTTGAATTTATGTGTGTAATCAAAAATTTCATGGGTATTTCTGTATTCAAACAGTATATAAATAAATAATTGAAAAGGTTCAATTATTCATTTACTACTAATTAAAAAATTTTCTAAAAATTTGTTTTCACAGGTAAAGTTTGACATCTGGGTATTTCAATGTGTATTTCACTTCCTGTGTATAGGGATTAAATATTTTTACAGGTAGACTGCTAGCCCCCAAGGCATTCACACCTGTACAGAATAAGCCCCTCCCTCACCTGGAATTTACCACCCGGTAAAAAATCTCTGCCTTTAACCATTTGTTTGCCTATATTGCATTTTGTGATGTCACTATAAGTTATATGTACTCATAATTATAATATATATTTTTATCTATACAATGTACATACCTCAATGTTATTGTTTTGAATATATTCATACACTGTTCATTTGCATTAAAGTAATTTATCTATATTGTGCTTTTATAAATTGTTATCTTGTTGTTATCCAAATGGAACTTTATGCATCAGAAAAGATAACCAAATACAGGATCACATAGTACCCTATAAGCAGAATTTTTAGAGAGGATCTCATTTTTACATTATTAGCAAGGATGCTCAGAGATTGCTATAATCAAATATTGCTAAAAATTGATTGCGTTTTTGTTGTAGTGGCTTCTTTAGTGAGCTTTTTAATATTGCTAAAATTACTTCTCGCTAAAAGTAAAATACTCATTTTTAAGGACAAATCATTAATGGGACTCGCAAAAATTTCCACTTATATGGTATTTACTGGAAGTCTTCCAGTTTCTTAGAATAACCTACATTGTGTATCATATCAATTATAACTTTTTTCTTTAGAAAAAGATGTTTTCTTTAATAAAAAATAGATTTTTTATGCTCTATCAATAAAAAATATATCAGGCATTATGAAAATCTCAAACAGCATTTCTTGTAGTAAAAATGAAAGGGATATAATATAATCTGAACAAAAGATTTTTAACTTTAAGAAGAAAATAAGAACCTCCCATTAAACAAGAGGCCCATGGGCCACATCGCTCACCTGAAGCTTTGACCATTCTGTTCATTACCAGATTTTCCCCTTGTTATACATAATGCATCCCCACCCTACCCCTATGATCATAATTTAGACATTTTGAAATCTACACTACCCCATGATCCTTCCATGGGCACATATGTTTCAGCTTTTCTGGCCCAGTGGTTCTTGAGAAGAAGATTTTCAAAGATTTTTCCTATATATTTCTATTTAAAACTTTGATACCCCATTGTGGCCCCGCCCTTCCCCCGGGGGTCATGATTTGAACAATTTAGAATCTACACTACACCAGGATGCTTCCACATAAGCTTCCCTTTTTCTGGCCCAATGGTTCTTGAGAAGAAGATTTTCAAAGATTTTTCCTATATATTTCTATATAAAACTTTGATTCCCCATTGTGGCCCCGCCCTTCCCCTGGGGGTCATTATTTGAACAATTTAGAATCTACATTATACCAGGATGCTTCCACATCAGTTTCAGCTCTTCTGGCCCAGTGGTTCCTGATAAGAAGATTTTCAAAGATTTTTCCTATATATTTCTATGTAAAACTTTGATTCCCTATTATGGCCCCGCCCTTCCCCTGGGGGTCATGATTCCTAAAATTTAGAACATAAGTTTCAGCTTTTCTGGCCCAGTGGTTCTTGAGAAGAAGATTTTCAAAGATTTTTCCTATATATTTCTCTGGAAATGAATCTATATAAAACTTTGATTCCCCATTGTGGCCCCGCCCTTCCCCCGGGGGGCATTATTTGAACAATTTAGAATCTACATTATACCAGGATGCTTCCACATAAGTTTCAGCTTTTCTGGCACAGTGGTTCTTGAGAAGAAGATTTTCAAAGATTTTTCCTATATATTTCTATATAAAACTTTGATTCCCCATTGTGGCCCCGCCCTTCCCCCTGGGGTCATTATTTGAACAATTTAGAATCTACATTATACCAGGATGCTTCCACATAAGCTTCCCTTTTTCTGGCCCAGTGGTTCTTGAGAAGAAGATTTTCAAAGATTTTTCCTATATATTTCTATATAAAACTTTGATTCCCCATTGTGGCCCCGCCCTTCCCCCGGGAGGTCATTATTTGAACAATTTAGAATCTACATTAAACCAGGATGCTTCCACATAAGTTTCAGCTTTTCTGGCCCAGTGGTTCTTGAGAAGAAGATTTTCAAAGATTTTTCCTATATATTTCTATATAAAACTTTGATTCCCCATTGTGGCCCCGCCCTTCCCCCGGGGGTCATGATTTGAACAATTTAGAATCTACATTATACCAGGATGCTTCCACATAACTTTCAGCTTTTCTGGCCTAGTGATTCTTGAGAAGAAGATTTTCAAAGATTTTTCCTATATATTTCTATATAAAACTTTGATTCCCCATTGTGGCCCCGCCCTTCCCCCGGGGGTCATGATTTGAACAATTTAGAATCTACATTATACCAGGATGCTTCCACATAACTTTCAGCTTTTCTGGCCTAGTGATTCTTGAGAAGAAGATTTTCAAAGATTTTTCCTATATATTTTTATATAAAACTTTGATTCCCCATTGTGGCCCCGCCCTTCCCCCGGGGGGCATTATTTGAACAATTTAGAATCTACATTATACCAGGATGCTTCCACATAACTTTCAGCTTTTCTTGCCCAGTGGTTCTTGAGAAGAAGATTTTCAAAGATTTTTCCTATATATTTTTATATAAAACTTTGATTCCCCATTGTGGCCCCGCCCTTCCCCCGGGGGTCATTATTTGAACAATTTAGAATCTACATTATACCAGGATGCTTCCACATAAGTTTCAGCTTTTCTTGCCCAGTGGTTCTTGAGAAGAAGATTTTCAAAGATTTTTCCTATATATATTTCTATATAAAACTTTGATTCCCCATTGTGGCCCCTCCCTTCCCCCGGAAATCATGATTTGAACAATTTAGAATCTACATTATACCTGCTTCCACATAAGTTTCAGCTTTTATGGCCCAGTGGTTCTTGAGAAGAAGATTTTCAAAGATTTTTCCTATATATTTCTATATAAAACTTTGATTCCCCATTGTGGCCCCGCCCTTCCCCCGGGGGTCATGATTTGAACAATTTAGAATATACACTACCCCAGGATGCTCCCACATAAGTTTCAGCTTTACTGGCCCAGTGGTTCTTGAGAAGAAGATTTTTTAATGACCCAACCCTACTTTTGTCTTTTCTTGATAGTGAGACCTCTCCCCTTGCGAGGGGATATGTCCCTTCATTTTAACAATTTATATTCCCCTTCACCCAAGGATGCTTTGTACCAAGTTTGGTCAAAATTGGCCCAGTGGTTCTTGAGAAGAAGTCGAAAATATGAAAAGTTTACAGACGGACAACACATTAGAAGCATCTTCCATGCATGTCTAATCAATATAGTGACACAGAAGCTCACTTAAAGGTGAGCTAAAACTGCTCAAAAAACTTTAAAGACAGAAAATACATATTAGTCAAAATGGTTTAAAGACAGAAAATACATATTTGAGACAAGTATTTTGAGAAAAAATTACCTGAGCCCATGTCTTTGACCTTTGATATTTGGTTTGCATATCATTTATTAAAGATCACTCACTAGATAGATTAGTGGAATATGCAGCATACAAATTTGTATTGATTTCACTTAAACCAAAAAATTAATCTAAAACTCACAGCACAACTTTTCCAGTGAACAATCGGAAGGTGAATTGCACCAGACTGGGTCAACGGAGAAAATGGTCACTGAAAAAGTCTATGGGATGACAAGTAATATCAAAGAGATGAAAAACATACTACCGGTACATATAGTTACTTGTAGAGGCAGAGCAAAAAATGTACTTGACCATGAACATGTTGATATCTAATGATGATTTGAACCAGATAATTGCCTTAATTTTACAAAAAAGAAAATTATTTTATTTGAACATTCTTTATTCATACAGTATTCTTATAATCACAAAAATACATCAGTACTACTTGATGTCACTTAATTTTTCACTGGACTTAATCTGCTTTCGAAGAAACAGTCAATAAGATCATGACAGCAAAATAATTCTAAATTGTGAAGATTTTCTCAAACATATGGGTATCTACAGTCAAATCAATGCTTAATTTCCATAGATTATTCACAGTCAAATCATTATATCCACACAGTCAAATCAATAAAACTCCACTTTGTATCTATAATCAAATCCATGCTTGATTCCCACATAAACCAGTATTATATCTAAAGATAAATCAATGCTTGATTTCCACACTGCATCAGGATAAAACTTCACTTTGTATCTATAGTCAAATCAATGCTTGATTTCCACACAGTTCAGTCAACGGCATCAGGATAAAACTCTACTTCCTCTTCATCATCACTGTCTGTGTCCATCTGGTCAACTTGAGTTCTGTAGCTGTTCTCAGGTTAAGGAATAAGAATAGATAGTCTAAATTCAAGAGGGTCATAATTGTCACCTGAGTAAAATACAGCTTTGTATTGGATCAATGAAAGTATAAAACTGGAGGTACTGAGAACAAGCTCACAAAAAAGATTTTCAAAGAAATAATGCACTTACATTATATGATCAATAGAGCACCCCACCTCACCCCTCTCAAAGCCTCCCTGACCCTTGGGCCAAAAATTTCAGAAGAAGCACCCTTGATCATCATAATAATGCATGTAGTTTATCTGCTAATTAAATTAAACGGAAAGACATAAACATTAGAACCCCCAACCCCAAACACCCTGACCCTGAGCTAATTAACTTCAGATTTTGGTACAGAGCTTAATGCTTATTACAACCACCAGAAATGATTAAAAAAAATCATATGATGAAGGATACGCCATATTTCCTCCCTCTGGGTTGTATGGCTCCATCTTTATTTTGAGTGACCTGGCAAGTCTTTCTGCTGCAGTCCTGGCTTGTAATTCCTGCATTATAATTCATTAGTTTTATTATGAAGGAAGTTTACTCAGAAAAGATGGGAGAGAACTATCTAAGTTTTTGGAACTTGTGTCCAATCCTTTTGACATCTTGTCAATAAAATATGTTCAAAACAAAAGATAAAGGCATAAGTAAGCATTACATGTTACAAGTTTTTGATTTTGTATATTTGATATGTGCATTGAGGTTTTTAACATTTACTAGTACATGTAGTACATTACACATAGGTGTATCAATGGTCTACCTCCTGGTGCCTCTGTTGTGCTTGCTGAAGCTGCATTGACTCATTCAGTGAGATTAGCTGGGCCTCTTCATACTTATATACTGGGGGTGTGGCAGCTGATTCGTCCTTTACCTCACCTTGACATGATGCTGAAGTGTTCTGTTCTTTGATTGGATAACCCTGTCTTGACCTCCATTTGTATTTGTCTGGGAGATCTTGAACATTGTGTATCTTTAGGAAACTGTTCAATGTAAATAGTAAGAGAAAAGTCAAATACATGTATGTTCAAAATTTGATCTATTCATAAATTTATACCAAATTGTATAATGTATTGTACCTGTTGGCTTTGAAATATGGTGTGAGTTTTGTGGAATTCTCCAGTATTTTGTTTTTAAGTTCTTCAGATCCTAACGTTGAGGAACATGAATCAATATCCATATTTTCCATGGCCTTCTCCAACATTGTCACTTCTCCAACATTTACATTCAGCGTTTCCTGTATTACTTTGTGTTTGATATGATGTTCTTGTGTTTCTGTGATATCACCTCTGTTATTTTTACCTTGTATATTTTTATCTCTTAAATTTGCAAAGTCACTTGTAATACACATTTTTACTGGAGATTGGGGGATTTCAACAAATAGAAATTTCTCATTGTCTTGCTTATCTGCTTCCAAACCGACTTTATTTTCCAAGGTAACCACATCCCTAAGTACATTCTCTCTGACTGGGAAGTCTTTGTTTCTCACTGCAGGAAATGCTCTGTCCTTTGAAACTGCTGAATATTTTGATGTTGGCTTTATGTTTGGATTTTTGTCCAGTTTATTTTTCGTTGGTGTGTTTCCTCTAGGTTCTTGTGATGTATCAGACACAAGCCTCTGTTTTTCACTTATTAATTCTATCAGTTTCTCTCTAAACTGAGTGATTTTCCTTCCCTTGTCAGGAAGATTGGAAACAAATTTTCTAGAAAAAAAAAGATTCAAAAATCATCTGCAGTAAAATAACTGTCATAAAATATTATAGATTTTGATTTAAAGAATGTTTTTAAATTTTGTGTGAGTTATTGGTGTGTGAATCACACAGACTTGTCACGTAGGCATATTTCATGAAAAATATGCCTATGTGCAAGTCTGTGTATCATTCCTTATATTTACATTTTACATGTTTGGATGCAACTAAAATATATTCAATATTTGAATTTTTTGCTGCCCTATAAACTCTTTCATTGTGACATCAAACAACATGTTTCTCCGTGTATATTTCTACACATGAGTATACACGAAAATGGTCTTCAAATCAATTTCACAGTTGGCTTAGTAGAAAAAACACAGCTTATGTAAATGTAAACTTTTGAACCAGCATAGTACAGTTGAACTTTGGTATCTTGAACATTAACTGATATCTCAAATATGATGTATTCCAGTATGTCCCAGTAAGAGTAAATTGGTAATCCCACAATTTTTTCTCTAATTATTTTACATTCAATAAATACATGCCAAATCCTGGAATATCTCAAAGGTTTTTCTCTTTCTATCAAGTTTTTAAGATACCAAGGTTTGAATATTATATGATTAGATTTGTGAGAAGTGTTGGTGATCTGTTTTATATTTGTTACAGATCCTAATTGAATACCTTTCGGTATCCGTATGTTAGAATCCTCCGCAATTTTAACCTCAAGGTGTTGGTCTTCAGCTTTTCTTTGTTTTGTATTATATTATTATTATTAAAATATAAATGTAACGTGCAGTTTTCCCCAACCAGGTTCTGTCAAATTTCTTTCATTTTTTTTTAAACATACAAACAAACATACCTTTTTCTGAGAATATTCTCTTGTCTTGTCAGTAATTCTTGTAGCTCTGGGACAGACTTATCCTCAAGGTTCCCTATGTAACCCTGTTTGTCTGTGTCCATCACATGAATCTACAATGACACAAACAACTAGAGGTAGACTATGATAATATATATGTTCTATATGGTATAATCGCTTAATTTAGCACAATCCATTTTATATTTTAAAAAATCCATACTTCTAGAAACTCATGTCAAAACACTACATATCATATGTGAGAGAAAAAAATAAGCCTTTACTTTAAAATGCTTGTTTAAAATTTAGATTTTAATATAAAATGGCATGTAGGATTTACTTTTACTGATATTTATATTTAAAAAAAAAATCTCTTTCTGTTCTTTCTTACATAAAAATGTACCTAAAAGAGATTATGTAGCGGTCGGCCTTTGTGTTAACCTTCCTAGATGATTTTTATACAGTTCAAGTCTACCTTCTTAGGCTATTTTTGTAATAATATTAAATTCACTGAAAAACTTTGATTTCAGTTTGTTGTGAAATCAACACCGGATCGAGGTGTGTACGCACTATTAACGAAAAAAATCCGATTAAAATTTCCGGAATTTTGGGACGGTATAAAACTAGATACAATCGTCAAACATATTATGTTTATTTATTTATTTTTTTTTACGCTGAAAAAAATCTTAAATTATAGTTCAAATATTTTATATCCAGGCCCTTTGAAGTTTTCTTGTAATTAGAATGTTTGGAAGCAATATTCGATAAAAAACTTTTTTAATTACTAGACAACTTTACATAGTCTGGATATCGAATATCTCAGTGAAACATAACCCTCCATCGTGTGCATGTTCTTCTTCATTGTAGTGCTGGACACATTATTAAGGTGATGTAAATGAGGCCCTTATATGGCTTATTTAAAAGGTCCTAAATATAGGGAACCCGATCCTTAAACTGGCATCGGAATTTCATGAATATATATAGATCTATCAGGATTCTGTAGAAGATTCCGCCAGGCGATGGGCCAGATATGAAAAAAGAGGACGTTGACACTTTGTCAGAATGGATTAAATGAATCAGATCTATGTTACAATTGCGCATGAAAAGATTAAGGGGTAATATGAAAACCATATATCCTTCTTTATTATACTTCTGTTAAAATGTTTCCTATATAAAGTTTAGAGGGTAAAATAGCTATCTTTAATAGTTCATGCATAGCAAAGCTATACCCCGGGGTATAGTTTTTGCTATCCACCCTCGGAAAATTTTCATGCAATTTTTGCCTCCAATTTTGATTTCCAGCGATAAATCTATTGACTGACGATGTCATAATGACTTCAATAGCATTGTGACGTCATCAGGTTTTCAGATTATTCTTGCAGTATTATCTTACTACTAACAAATTCAAACCTCAGAAATTATATCATACATCAGTATAATAAAACGCTTATCCACTGGGTGTGAGTGGGATAGCTCTTTTATCAAACCCTTGACAGAAACTATTCCCCTCGGGCAAGCCCTCGGGGAATCAGTTCTCTGTCGTGAGCTATCCCACTCACACCCAGTGTATAAGTGTATAGTATTCAATAATCAAGAAGTGAAAAAAATTCTATTTGAACATATTTTATTGTAATTCAGTTAATTACAAAGGGACTGGGCAAAAGTTCAAAAAACTGATAACACTCTCTCCCTACTTGCAAATTACACATTTAAACCTTTGGAGTTTGGAGTATTTTCAAAGTAAACAAAGTAGAAAGCGATGCATATTTTGCAGATGCAAAAAAATTGTACAAATTCATATATAAGTACACTAATTAAAAAGGAAATCTACCAGAATGATTTAGATTTACACGATAGGTACATACTGGTCCCTGCTGACAAAGCAGGTAACATGACTGTCTTCGTTTGTAAGGCTCATTATATAGATTGTATTTTAGAAGAACTTTGATTTATTTCTACAAATGGCCTGGTAATCCAATACAGTAATCCAACTTATTCTCATAGCACCCTTTCTAAGGAAGAAATTCTTCAAAATCATATGTCAGTTTTGAATATTCTTAATATCCCAAACAACCAAAATGAATTTGAATTACCATATCTATAATGGATTCCGAAAGTCCATAAAAATCCTTACAAACAAAGATACATAGCGGGTTCCAGTTTATTTACTCCTCACTAAGATATTAACGGAAGTTTAAGGGAAACTTCAAGAGTACTATACAACAATAATTTAATTTCACTTGTATCAAGCAATTTCATTGGCTGAATCATTCAGAGGAACATATAACATTTTGTATAACATAACTTGCCTACGTCACAATGAGTTACATCAAAAACGTATTACTCCGCTTGACGTTACTTTTAAAATAATTCTCAATTTGAAGCCTTTTTCCGGAGGAAATATTGTCTCATTGTCTACACAGAAATTAAATTATAAGGAATGAAGCTAATTTCAACTTATGTTATCCGATATAACAAAACTTGGGGCAGTTTACGCTTTCTTATAAACCGCTTCGCGGTTTATAAAGCGTAAACTGCCCCAAGTTATGTTATATCGGATAACATAAGTTGAAATTAGCTTCATTCCTTAAATATATTTGAGAAGTGATACTTATAAATTCAAAGGAATTAGTTCTTGAAAATTTGTAATCACAAGATTTTACCAAAATCAATTTTATACACAACCATTCCCCACGATAAATGCCTTTACAATAAAAATATCTCACAGTAAGCGATTGAGGGGCCGTATGAAACTCATGCATCTATCCTTCTCTCTTTAACAATGCAGAAGTGAGACAAGAATTAGATGATAGATGACACGATCGGTATGTAATGAACCCAGCTGATAAAACTAGTAACAGCGTTGTCTTTGTTTGCAAGGGTCATCATTTGAATTGTATTTAAAGGAACTTGGATTTAATTCTGCAAGTGTTAATACAATATATACCCATAACCCCCTTTCTAAGAAGGAAATTCCCCAAAACCGCATGACTGTCAGTTTTGAGATTTTTAAATACTAGTACGTGTATACCTAACAATTAACCAACACTGAATGAATTTATTTATTATTACAAAATCTTAATTTGATTCCAAAACTTAATACAAATTATTACAAACAAGCAGTAAAAAATATACAAAGTTTCTTTCTTTACTGTTCACTATATTAACAGCATTCTGCTAAATGTTGTGTGATGCGTCTAGTGTGTTGTTGTTGGTGTCTGTGTGCTTGTCACCTCTCGCTTTCAGCCCTCAACGCTGGCTAGCAGCAATGCGAAAGGGGAAGCAATTTGTATGTCTTCCCCTGCCTGTACATAGCCTCTCCACAACAAGTCCTATGCGATGCCTCCACGTGGAAGCAGATGGATACTGGGCACCTCTCGGCCCCAGGCTAACTTTGCAAGGGACGGGAAGATGAGGCTCGATCGATCGAAAGCCTTGGCCGGCAACTCATCTAGGAGAGAAAACTCTGATTACAATCCGGATTTAGTAGGAGACCGTTAGCAACTACTATATTGGCCCCCAGACATAAAATTGGGGGTTGGACTTGAGGCTTATCATCTCCTTCCATAAAAAACAATTAATTACGGAAACCGTTACAACAATAAGTACCACGGAAGAAAGGGCAAGGGCGACATGCGAGATTCCGGATGAGGATTATCTTCATTGGGAATTCGAGAGAATGACGGCAATTAGGAAAAGCCGAGAGGACCCTAACGACCTGAAAGGAACGCAGATGCCATCCATAACAACACCTAAAAACATCACCAAGATCGGATGTTGGAACGTAAGAACAATGTTCCAGATTGGAAAAACAGCGTACATTGTAAGAGAGTTGAACAGATATAAGTTGGACATAATGGGACTGAGCGAAGTGAGATGGACAGGTTTTGGTGAACTTAAGACAACCTCTGGAGAGACGATCTTGTACTCCAGAGCTGAAGAGCACCATATAGGAGTAAGACTTATACTTAGCAGGAAAAGCCGAAAAAGCTTGATGGAATGAAATCCTGTTAATGACAGAATCATCAGCGCACCACGCTTTTTCTCCCACTTTGCTAAGCTAACAATAATACAATTATACAGCCCAACAAACGAAGCAGAAGAAGCGGATAAGGACACCTTCTACCAACAGCTTCAAAGAGAGATTTCAAAAGTGCCAAAACATGACATACTGATGGTAATGGGTGATGCAAATGCAAAAGTGGGAAAGTTAAATGAAGGATGGGAAAGAGTCATAGGACAAGAGGGCATTAGGACTATGAATGAAAACAGCACGAGGTTAGCAGAAATGTGCGCTCTTAATAACTTAATCATCCGTGGAACCCTCTTTAAGCACCTCGACATACACAAGTTTACATGGGAGTCACCTACTGGAAGAGATAGGAACCAAATTGGCCATGTAATGGTGAACGGCAGATACAAGAAGTCTGTATGTGATGTAAGAGTTATGCTTGGTGCCAATTCAGATCACCATCTAGTACTGGCTAAAGTAAAGATGAAGCTCTGAAAAACTTAAAGCTAAAAGAAAGCAACAGGAAGATGTATGATGTCAACAAGTTGAAAGATCCAAAACTAAGCAAAGGATTCCAACTTGAAGTAAGGAATAGGTTTCAGCAGCTGGTCGATGACGAAAACACAACTAATGAAAAATGGACTCTTGTAAAAGAAGTATATAATGAAACAGCAGAAAAGATACTGAGCCAGAAGAAAAGGAAGCACAAAGATTGGCTAACTGCAGAAACTTACAGAGCCATAGATGAAAAGAGAGAAATTAAGGAAGAAATAGGAAGATCAAATTCGGAGAGAATAAAGGAAATTAAGAGAGAAGAATATAAGACCAAAGACAAAGAAGTGAAAAGAAGAGCAAGAGCTGATAAAAGGAAAAAACTGGAAGATGTAGCTAACCAGGCAGAGAATGCATCAAATAAAAACCGTCTGAGTGAAGTTTACCAACTGACCAAGCAGCTTTGTGGGAGAAAAAGTAACAGGACAAGTGGCATAATGTCCAAAAATGGTGATCATTGAGGATGGAAAAATTTTTGAGAAATGGAAAGAGCATTTTGAAGAGGTCCTTAATGTCCCAACAGAAACAACATATTTACCCGAAGGTTGCACCACCCAAGAGAATGAATTTGAATTATCGAAGAAATTGACACAACACCAATTAGAGAGGAGGGGGTTAAAAAGGAATCCAAAAAAAATGAAGAGGGGAAATAGTCCTGGCATAGATAACATCAATACGGAGCTACCAAAGGAGAGTGTAGCATAATTTATTCAACATCAGAGCTAACAAATTTATTCAACAAAATCATCAGTGAGCAAGAAATACCAACAGACTGGAAGAGATCGCTCATTGTCAAAATACCGAAGAAAGGAGATCTGACGATATGTGACAACTATAGAGGAATATCACCACTATCAGTGCCATCTAAAGTATTTTTCAGAATAGGGATTGACAGAATTAGGGATGGATTAGAAGACAGACTAAGACCAGAACAAGCTGCGTATAGAAAAGGAAGAGGAACATCAGAACAGATTTACATTCTAAGAAATATTTTAGAACAATCTATAGAGTGGCAAGCACCACCATACATAAGTTTCAAAGATTTTTAAAAAGCCTTTGACTGCATAATAAGAGAGAAGCTGTGGGACATACTAAGGTAGTATGGAATTCCGGGCGTGTACGTGGATATCATCAAGAAATTATACGATGGAAACATAGAGAATGGAAGAACAACAGACTGGTTCAAAGTACAGATAGGACTGAGACAAGGTTGTGTTATATCTGGGCCCCTGTTCATCATTGTGGTAGACTGGATAATGAGAAATACCAACAATAAGAAGAGAGGCATACGTTGCAAATTCATGTCCATCTTAGAAGGCCCGGATTATGCAGACGACCTTGCACTTATTTCCAGCAAACACAGCGACATGCAGAAGAAGACCAGAAGATTACATGCTGTCGCAGAATATACAGGCCTAAGAATTAACGTCGATAAAAAAAGCACGAGAATAAATTGGAAGAAGAAGAATGCCATCAGGTTGAATGATAAAGAAATAGAAGAGGTCGAAACATTTCTCTACCTGGGCGCCACAATGGACAAGACCGGAGGAACAGAGGCAGATACTGGGAGAAGGCTAGGCTTAGTCTGGACCGCATTTGCATCCCTTGCCAAGGTATTGAAATCAGCACAATACAGCACAAAGACCAAACTTAAGATCTTCAACCCGAACGTTCTATCTGTGTTGCTGTATTGTACTGAACTTTGGAGAACAACAGAAGAAGGTGACGAAAAGCTTGATACATTCCACCGAAAATGCCTTAGGAGGATCCTTAAAATACACTGGCCTGATAAGATAACTTACCAACAACTATATGAAAGAACAAGATCCATACATCTATCAAGCACCATCAAAAGAAAAAGATGGAGATGGATAGGCCACATCCTCCGAAGGGAAGAGAACTCACACGTTAGAACAGTTCTCACATGGACCCCTGAGGGAAAGAGACGAAGAGGACGGCCAAAGAACACCTGGTGACGCTCTGTTAAGAGAGAAATGGAAGAACTGGGCTGGAACAGTTGGAAGGAGGGGCAAGTTGTTGTCAGTGACCACCGTAAGTGTCGTTCGTTGTTGAACGGCCTCATGCGTCCTCCGGGGCACGGAGAGGATAAGTAAGTAAGTAAGTAATATTTGCAGCAGTGAAGAAGGAATTTCATTCAAGAGTACTAGCTAGTAATGTACACCAGTAAACTCGAAAAATGGTGTAAATCAT